>NW_022639631.1:312522-317972 GCF_010583005.1 Odontomachus brunneus | reverse complement strand
TATATATATATATATATATAAGGTGTAGTAAAAAGAAATCCATTATTTTTGCATGAAATTGAAGGCTTTATTTAGCATAGTTAGAATGATCCGATTTAGGTCAAATATGCATATCGTAACAAAAGAAGATATGAATGCGTATACTTACTACAGGATTTTATAACGTCAACCTCATATTGATCCCAAGTTTCTAAATTTGAACTTATACAATTCCCTATTAAGGATGCGACATTTGTTGTCCGTGACGGCCACAAGCATAGCTGCTTATTACCATCGTGCATAAGCCATGATGTAGGTATTTCGGAATATAAATTATCTATAAGAAATTTCACAACGGAATATTTCTTATTTATAACAGTTTCGCGACAATCCATTATCTTTCCATTTAATCTATAAAAGAAAGTAGTACGTTAGTGTGCAAATAACTTCAAATTCAAATATTTGCACTCTTAGTTGCATTCCAAAAGTCTTTTTGATGAAAATTTTACTCAATACCTATAGTTCACGTTACATGAGTATCGAATAAAATTACGCTATAGAGTATCGAATAAAATTTTCCTCAAAAAGAACGTTTTGGAACGCAACACGTTTTGGACAGGAAAGTTGTCCGTCATTTTTCGGGTCGAGTTTGTGAACTCAGCAGTTGTATCCAATAGAATCATTATCCTATTAGAAAATGAGTTCTCTCATTGGACAAGAAAATGATCTTACTTTAATGTTAAAATTTGTATAATGAAGTAATAATAAAGTTTTCTTCTTGCATTAATAAAAAAGAAATGGAAAGAAATTTTTGTTAAAAGATAATTTTATGTTAATACTTATCTGTTCAATCAAAATTAGATTTTTACCATTTTCTTTATATTTGCAATCACAAAACTAATTGTTAAATTACAAAATTATACATTAACATGCCACAATTGTAAATACTTTACTCACCTTACAAATATTTGTTTCATTTCACACGGATAACATTTTCACGTTTGCAAGTGTGCAAGTATTTATTTACTCGAGACGAACGAATACGTTGCAATGACTTATATTCATTATACATAATATATTATATTTTTTGAATTGTTTAAGTACACTCAAATTAACAACAACGTACAGCATTTAATTATTAAGAAGCGGTATTGTAATAAAAGAATCAATTTGGTCCGTATTTTTCAGTATTAAATATTTTTTTTTTTATTTCAGTTAGTGGAACTAGTATAGTTTCTAATTCCGTTGTGCTTAAAATTACAAATATACTCAACTTTTCCGAAGCATATGGAACCGAGAAAAAGGATTTTGGATTTAAATAACGTTTGGCACGGAAAAATAATGTGCTGTCCTCACTAATTACAACTAAAATAAAAACTAGAGTGAGAAATTAACGACACATAAAAAGCAAGCACGGATGTCTTAATGCTATTAAATACTAATATTACTTTATTTAATATTAATATGATTGTGGGAGGATAAAATTGTCCAGTATGTTAAACGCACGTATCGAAATTTTTCTTCAATTATCGTTTGCGGAGAATCACCTTCCATACTTAGACCGATCCTTGAGTCCCAATTTTTAAATATATATTTTTATTAAAATCCCAAACCCCTATTAAACAAATGACTCAAATAGATTCCTTATATTATGTTGCGAAAAAACTGCCTCCTCCAGGACTCGAACCTGGAATCTCCCCACTTTCTGGGCGGGACGCCTTTCCATTCGGCCACCGAGGCTTCGACAGTAATCTCGCAACACAATGTTTATAAATTCTCTAAGATGTAAGTTGAGAGAGAACGAAAGAGTCGATCTCGTAAGAGATGTTATTATACGAGAGAAAGATAGCATATTCTTCCTATCGATGCTTTAAGATAAAGAATTATCATTAAGCAAAGCACACTTGTCAATTTCAGTTAGTGCAATTTTAAAGTTTTTATATTGAACATAAGAAATTTTTTTACTACTTGTGTAAACGACAATCGGATAATGTACAATAGAGTGTTGTATAATTTCTTCTTGTAATTCTTCAAATATGTGATTTGATAATTCTTCTAAAGGTTTTCCACATTGATGCAATTTTTTTTTATTTTTTGCATATGATTTTCAAGCTTAAAACAACTGAAATTGTCAAGACACCCAAAAGTTTTTACATCATTAGCAATATGAACATTATGTGATATATGTTCTTCACCGTTAATAACAACATAATTGGATACAAACCATAATAATAATGAATGTGCATAAGCAAGATATTTTGCATATTTGCGGATCAGCCATTATTTTTATCGCAATACTGAAAGAAAGAAAGTGATTATACCTAATCAGAGGTAAGATTGACTTCAAAATTACTATTCCAGTATATAACAAAAATTGACGCAATTCCGTAGCTTTCCATTTATCAATATCAATTAATGTTCTAGGTTTCCTTGCAAATTCAGATAGAATATAATGTTTAACATCTATTAAATGTTGTGAAATTGAAATAACATCTTCTGCATTTAATCTGTTATTTTTATTTCCCCTGATCCACAATTGCAACAATCGTTTCGTAACACCTAAGTAAACAAGGTGCATATAATCAAGTGGAATTTGTGTAACCATCCCGATAGGAAGGTTTTCTAATACAGAATCGCCTCTGTGATGTTCTATTTGATTTCGACTTTTAAACGAGTACGTAATATAAGGTGTAGTAAAAAGAAATCCATTATTTTTGCATGAAATTGAAGGCTTTATATAACATAGTTAGAATGATCCGATTTAGGTCAAACATGCACCGTTTTGTTCAATAACTTGTTGCCATTTTGAAGGTAATTCCATTATGCCTCTCTCATAGAAACCCTTGTCCCTATTGACAAAAAACTGGGACAGTCGATTTTCACCAGCAAAATCATTCGCCATAGACAGGAACAAGTGGTAATCACTTGGTGCCAGGTCCGGACTATAAGGTGGATGCATAAGAACCTCTCAACCAAGCTCTCGGAGCTTCTGACGAGTCACTATCGATGTGTGTGGCCTGGCGTTGTCCTGATGGAACACAATTCCTCTCCTATTGGCCAAAGCTGGCCGCTTCTGGGCGATTGATTCCTTCAGACGGTACAATTGTTGACAGTATAGGTCAGAATTAAGAGTTTGGCCGTAGGGGAGTAACTCATAGTGGATGATTCCCTGCTAATCCCACCAAACACACAGCAAAGTCTTCCTGACCGTCAATCCTGGCTTGGCCACCGTTTGCGCCGGCTCACCGCGTTTCGACCACGACCGTTTTCGCTTGAAGTTGTCGTAAGTGACCCACTTTTCATCACTAGTCATCATCCACTGCAGAAATGGGTCGATTTTGTTGCGATTCAGCAGCAATTCGCAGATGGAAATTCGGTCCATGAGGTTTTTTTGCGTTAACTCGTGTGACACCCATGCATCGAGCTTCTTTTTGTATCCAGCCTTATTCAAGTGATTCCAACGGTTTTTTGTGAAATGTTTAGCTCCTGGGCAATCGAAACAGTGCTTACATGACGGTCGGACTCGACGATTTCCATTATTTTATCGACATTTTCGACAATTGACCTTCCAGAGCGTGGTGCATCTTTGACATCAAAATTACCGGAACGGAATCGACGAAACCAAAATTGCGCGTGATTGGCTGTTACAGTATCAGGACCATAAACACTATTCACATTTTCAGCCGCCTGGCTTGCGTTTTCGCCTTTATCGAAGAAGAACTGTAAAATATGGCGTATTTTCTCTTTGCTGGTGTCCATCTTTTACGCGCGCTCAAACAATACGCGAGTCAAACAATTACAAAACTGTCTGAGAAGTTTTTTTTTGTACGAAATCTTATCTTTCTAACGCTATCTAGCGTAAACCAACCGCACTTATACAACGCGAGATACACATTACTAAAGCCATCTATTGAAAAAATAATGGATTTCTTTTTACTACACCTTATATATTATTTGTTTCGGGAAAAATTACTCTATTGTGTACGAAGTCACCTTCTTGTATACATTTCGAACACGAGAAATATCCAGTGTGACCCTTCGTGCACGTTATGAATGATTTAGCTGGAGCATCACACAGTATTGCATTAATATTTACTTTATATTATTATTGTGAACAATTATACCATTTTCAGATAAGAATAGAAATTCGTCAACAAAACTGGTGAGAAAATCATTTACACTACTTGGTTTACACATGCCGTGATAAATACCAATTACAAATGGCAATGTATAAATACCAATATTTTCAATCGATGCCATTATGGGCCAAAATTGACTAGTAGAACTTTTCGATATTGGCAAGCCATCCATATTTACGTTTATTTTAATTTTATTTGTCTCGATAAATTTGAAATATATTTTTATGGACCGAGCCAAAGCACGAGCAAGACCAAAATGTACATAATGGCCATTACCCATGCATTTTATATGTTCAGATGCATTGCGTGGCGTATGAAGTAAATCCTTAACATCACTAGGCAATTCTATATGACCATGTTTTCTTAATATTGCAAGTAACTCATTAGCAGTATTGTGAGGGATGTTACGTTGTATAATTAATATTTGTATGTCTTTCCGTAAGCTTTGCTCATTACAACTCTCAGAAATATTTATAGATATAGATATATTCTCTTGTAAATCAGGAGTATATTCTTCATTGCTTTCATCTTGCAACCCTACTTATAATTTCTCCGATTACTTTATGTTTTCAAGTGATTCATTATTAGTACAAGATATGTTATCAGAATTTACAGTAATAGTTGCCGCTTGTGCTACGATATCAGATGCTGCATTAAAGCTGTTTTTAATAAACTATTATTTTCACTATTATATACATCTCGATTAATGATCTGATTCTTTCGTCTCTTTGATAAATACTTAACATCATTAGGCATGGTGACGTAAAGTGCAAGTTTGGCCTAAACGAAAATTACAGAAATGTGAACTCGCATTACACATGTACCAAAACTAAAAGAAGCTTTAAAAATTTAAATAAGTTTACATTAATAATATTATTGTTATATTTATATTGTTTCTAGAATTATTTTATATGAGACATTCATACCTATCTTTTAAAAAATTAATAATAACACAACAAAAATCTGTAAACTGTAAACTGTACTCTAAATTTTTTGTTCCTTTTTTCAAGATTTTTAATGTTTTAATAGAGTAAATTTTTATAACATATATTTTTAGATTAATAGAGTGTGTGGATGCGATGAAAATACAGAATACATGGCATTGAGAACAAGTTTAAAGCAATATTTAGAAGATATAAAATGTTATGATAAAAAATGATAAATTTTGTTAACTATTGTGTATTAAAGTATTAATTAAAAAAATAATGTTCAAGGTATAAGAAAACAATGTGAAATAATATTTTGAAATTATTTTATACCACACACACACACACACACACACACACACACACACACACACACACACACACACACACACACACACACACACAC
>NW_022639631.1:312202-312376 GCF_010583005.1 Odontomachus brunneus | reverse complement strand
CACACACACACACACACACACACACACACATACACACACACACACGCACGCACACGCACACGCACACGCACACGCAATCACACACACACACACACACACACACACACATATCCTACAGAAATGTTCTATAAATAAATCGTAGAGATATCCTGAAGATATTTGGATATTTTTATC
>NW_022639631.1:311978-312192 GCF_010583005.1 Odontomachus brunneus | reverse complement strand
TTTTTCTCAGTATTTTTTGGGCGGAAACTAAGTTAAGGTCCTAATAGCATAGTAAGTAATTCTTTAAATTTAACATAGTAAGTAATTATTTAAAAAAAGTAATCTGCATGCCTGTTGCAAGTAATACATTAGTAGTAGTAGTAGTAGTAGTAGTGGAGCAGGTGGGCACTTTGATGCTCTTGCGTCACCTAGATCTAAAAGTTCCATTGTGATC
>NW_022639631.1:311633-311968 GCF_010583005.1 Odontomachus brunneus | reverse complement strand
ATATGCTAAATAATGTAAAGAACTGAAATATAAAGAAAATAATTTTTTTCCTGCTATTTATTACTTAATATCATAACATTTAATATTTTTATTAAATTATTGCATAATCTTGTATCTAATGCAATGTATTCTATCTTTCTGTCCTATTTATTCTATTAATCATGTTTTTAGAGGAAAAAAGTTTATGGTTTATATATTTAAAAAGTTTATAGTTTAAAAAGTTTATAATTCACAGATTGTAGTTTTAGTCTGATATACTCTACATTAGTGAATCTTTGAATATTCACATGAATTATTCAACATATAAGAAGTCTAGAAACATCTATAAGAAATTG
>NW_022639631.1:310224-311623 GCF_010583005.1 Odontomachus brunneus | reverse complement strand
CATAGTAAGTAATTCTTTAAATTTAACATAGTAAGTAATTATTTAAAAAAAGTAATCTGCATGCCTGTTGCAAGTAATACATTAGTAGTAGTAGTAGTAGTAGTAGTGGAGCAGGTGGGCACTTTGATGCTCTTGCGTCACCTAGATCTAAAAGTTCCATTGTGATCTCCTGCTATTTTTTAGGATTGCGCTAATAAGCCCAGCCTAGTATCTGACGCCAGGTTAATCAAGCTGCTAATCCTTTTTTCGTTTAGATCCTCAGGCTCCATGAACATGCAGCCCCAGGATCTATACCTTTTACATATGAGTACAGGACACCGACATAAAATGTGGGCTCTGTCCTCTCTTTCCTCACCACATAGGCGGCAGTCGTTTTGTTCCGTAAACCCAAGTTTGTTTAGATGGCTCCTCAGTGTGATGTGTCCCGTGAGAAGACCCAATCCCACCTTCAGCCTTAGTCTGTTTATGGTCAGGAGCTCGTCGGCTCTCCCCGGCGATGGTTGCTCCATTAGCCGTTTAGCTGTCCGGCAGCCCCCCCATCGTTCTCCAGAAGCCAACGTGCTCTCGCTCAAGCCATCCTCTGATGATGTTGATTCCCGTTACAAAAAGTATTCTAACGATCTGCGTGGCTGGGTCCATTTGGGTCCCCAGCTTGGCCAACTCGCCGGCTATCTCGTTCCCGAGAAATCCCTGATGTCCTGAGACCCATACTAGAGTTATCTTGTTAGATTCCCTCAGTCTAGCTAATGCCTGCATGCAGTCCCAAACTACAGCCGATTCTGTAGTGGTCTTTGCAAGGGCATGTATGGCCGCTCTGCTATCAGAGTATATGTAAAAGTGCTGGTTTGCACTATCGTTTACAACAAGAATTTCCGCACACCTCAGGATGGCCATCACCTCGGCTTGAAAGACCGTGGCCAGCCCGCCCAGAGGTATGCTTTTTCTATGGTTTCTTTTCGGCCTATAGATTCCTACCCCATACCGACCATTTGCACCCGATCCGTCTGTGAACCAAAGATCCACTTTTGGATCAGCTAGTAATTTAGAATTGTTCCAGTCGTCCCTAGTTGGTATTAAAACTTTAAATTTCTTCCCCAACTGATGTTTTCTTGGAATTCTATCCTGTTTTAACATGAAGGGGTACTTCTGAGAAAGTCCCAGTCTAGTGTGTCCTAGACAGGTATCTTTCCATTCCCCCTGACATCTAAGTCTATAAGCCGTTCTCCTGGCTTGATATTTTATCAGCTGACCGAGAGGTGAGTAGCAGAGAGCTATTTCCAGCGCCTCCGTCGGGGTGGTTCTCATGGTCCCTGTCACAGCCCTCAGATAACTACCCTGTAGGCTTTTTAACAGGTTTTTGGCCCCCACCCTCTCCATTCTCGGCCACCATACTACCGCT
>NW_022639631.1:299792-310214 GCF_010583005.1 Odontomachus brunneus | reverse complement strand
CCTTTTTTCGTTTAGATCCTCAGGCTCCATGAACATGCAGCCCCAGGATCTATACCTTTTACATATGAGTACAGGACACCGACATAAAATGTGGGCTCTGTCCTCTCTTTCCTCACCACATAGGCGGCAGTCGTTTTGTTCCGTAAACCCAAGTTTGTTTAGATGGCTCCTCAGTGTGATGTGTCCCGTGAGAAGACCCAATCCCACCTTCAGCCTTAGTCTGTTTATGGTCAGGAGCTCGTCGGCTCTCCCCGGCGATGGTTGCTCCATTAGCCGTTTAGCTGTCCGGCAGCCCCCCCATCGTTCTCCAGAAGCCAACGTGCTCTCGCTCAAGCCATCCTCTGATGATGTTGATTCCCGTTACAAAAAGTATTCTAACGATCTGCGTGGCTGGGTCCATTTGGGTCCCCAGCTTGGCCAACTCGCCGGCTATCTCGTTCCCGAGAAATCCCTGATGTCCTGAGACCCATACTAGAGTTATCTTGTTAGATTCCCTCAGTCTAGCTAATGCCTGCATGCAGTCCCAAACTACAGCCGATTCTGTAGTGGTCTTTGCAAGGGCATGTATGGCCGCTCTGCTATCAGAGTATATGTAAAAGTGCTGGTTTGCACTATCGTTTACAACAAGAATTTCCGCACACCTCAGGATGGCCATCACCTCGGCTTGAAAGACCGTGGCCAGCCCGCCCAGAGGTATGCTTTTTCTATGGTTTCTTTTCGGCCTATAGATTCCTACCCCATACCGACCATTTGCACCCGATCCGTCTGTGAACCAAAGATCCACTTTTGGATCAGCTAGTAATTTAGAATTGTTCCAGTCGTCCCTAGTTGGTATTAAAACTTTAAATTTCTTCCCCAACTGATGTTTTCTTGGAATTCTATCCTGTTTTAACATGAAGGGGTACTTCTGAGAAAGTCCCAGTCTAGTGTGTCCTAGACAGGTATCTTTCCATTCCCCCTGACATCTAAGTCTATAAGCCGTTCTCCTGGCTTGATATTTTATCAGCTGACCGAGAGGTGAGTAGCAGAGAGCTATTTCCAGCGCCTCCGTCGGGGTGGTTCTCATGGTCCCTGTCACAGCCCTCAGATAACTACCCTGAAGGCTTTTTAGCAGGTTCCTGGCCCCCACCCTCTCCATTCTCGGCCACCATACTACCGCTGCATAGGTTAGTCTTGGCAGCAACACCGTCCTATACAGCCAAAGGGCAGCCCTGGGTTGAAGCCCCCAGTTTCTACCCATTACTCTTCTACAAGCCCACATGGTGGTATAGAACTTTCTTCTCTTCTCCTCGAGGTTTGGCAGCCAGCTTAGTTTAGCATCCAGAATCACTCCAAGATACTTCACCGAGCTTGTGTAAGTTATTTCCCTGCCCCAGAGCTTTAGTGGCTCTATGTGTTCGGGTTTGTATTTCCTGGTGAAGACCACTGCCGAAGTCTTAGATGGGTTGACCGACAGTCCCTTCTTTCTGCACCAGGTTTGAACTATCCTCAAGGCTGCCTCCATCCTCTCCTTGAGGATCGATATGAAATTTCCTCTAGCAATGATGGCCACGTCATCCGCGTAGCCATATACCAGGAATCCTGCTTCTTTTAATTCAGCCAGAAGGTCATCGACCACTAGACACCACAGCAGGGGAGAGATTACGCCCCCTTGCGGGCAGCCCCCAGCCGGACTCCCCCCAACTGAATTTTCACCCAGGCTTACGGTTAGACTTCTGCCCGTTAGCATGCTTTGCGTCCAGTCCACGATCGCCTCTAGGATCTTGTTTCTGTACATTGCCTCTTTGATAGACTTGTTAGAAGTGCTATCAAAAGCTCCCTCTATGTTTATAAAGACTCCTATGGCGTACCCCTTGGCTTCCAGCTGTCCCTCCACTCCGCTCATAAGGTGATGTAGGGCAGTCTTGGTCGACCTGCCCTCCCTATAAGCGTATTGAGTTGTGGTCAGTGGGCAAGAGACCAAGGGTCCTGTCTTCAGGTATCTGTCTACCAGCCTCTTCACTGTTTTCAAAATGAATGATGTAAGGTTGATCAGCCTGTAATCCTTGGCCAAGATATGACCGTTTCTGCCTGGTTTAGGGATAAAGACTACCCTCGTCTCCCTCCAGGTTTGTGGTACATATCTCAGGGCTATACTAGCCCTGAGTACTTTTGTTAGTGGACCTGTCAACACCTCCAGTCCCTCCCTTAGGAGTGCCGGGTAAATGCCATCCGGTCCCGGTACCTTATAAGGCTCAAAGATTTCTATTGCCCATTTAATCCCGCTCGGTTATACGATTCTGGCCGCGAGGGAACATTCTTTGGTCATTCGAGGTTCTCTTGATTGATCCTCGTCTCTGTTGCTCCAAATCGTGATATCCTCTCTGAATCTCGGAAAGTGAGTGGACATCAAGTGTCTTAGTGTCTCCTCCGTTGATTCAGTGTATCTTCCATCCGGAAGCTTAAGACATCCCAGTTGAGGTGAATTGTCTTTGCTGAGGATTTTGTTGAATCTGGATATCTCTGGAGAACTTTCAACGCTCCCGCAGAACTCCCTCTAGCTCCTCCTCTTTGACATTGTGATTTCTTTGCTATAGCGTCGTTGGGAGCTCCTGAAAGCTGCCCAATCAGTTTCCGCTTTTGACTTTCTTGCTCTATTGAAAAGCTTTCTTGTCTCAACGTTGAGCTTAATAAGCTCATTATTCCACCATGGGACCTTGGTTGCGACTTGTTTCCGCCTTAGTGGGCAGTTTACTTCATAGGCCTCTATGATAGCGTCGCTGACAAACTGCGACGCCACTTCTAGATCCTGTTTTGTATTAAATCTGGACGGGGCTTTTTTCAGAATGGTGCCAAGGTCCTTCCTGTAGCTCGTCCAGTTTGTGCCTCTGGGGTTGCGACCCCATTTCCCCTTTTCCCTGTGCTCGAGCGCAAAACGTAGCTGCCTGTGATCCGATCCCGAAGGTTCATTTGAAACCCTCCAGTCCCTCACCAGATCAGCCACTCCCCTCGTACATAGGGTTAGGTCTAAAACCTCACGTCTTCTGCAGTCCATGAAGATGGGTTCCGTTCCTCTGTTTAGGATGATTAGCTTGCTGTCCGAATGACGAATTTATGTAGGCTTTCCCCTTTCGGGTTGATGCCCGTGCTCCCCCATCACACATGGTGGGAGTTTGCATCGCAACCCAGGAGCACCTCCAGCCCTCTCTCCTCCGCATATTTCATTAGCTCCTTGACTTCCCTCTGTGGTGGAAGGTCTTTGGCGTCATAGGGCATGTAGACTGACCCCATCAATACATCCCTGTGGGTCCCTTCGTCCAGATTAAACCTCACTTGTACCACCGTGATATCTCCATTACTGAACTGCGGCATAAAGATTGCATTTAGACCTTTTGTCACTATATATGTCCTTATTTTTCCCTGAGTGGTGGACGAGATAATCTTGCCACTACCGCTCAGGCCTTTTATAGCGTTGTTCAAGAACTATGGTTCTTGTACAAGTGCTATTGCTGTCTGCATCACAGCTATGCCCCTAGCTAAAATCGCTGAGGCGCCTTTGCTGTGATGCAAGTTAATCTGCACCACTGAAACTTTAAGACCTGTCATTTCTATGCAGACTCTTACGGTCCAGCGGCTTCCACCTCCCTTCCGCGTTCCTTGCCAGTCAACCTTACAGTTGCCCGGCCCATCCCGCAGAAGGGTTTCATTCCGCAGTCCTTTAGGGCCTTCAGAGAGGAGTCGCCGACAATAACAGCGAAGTGGGCGCTTTCGTCGTCCCTGCTCTCGCTCCCCCTGACGACAACCCACTCGCTGGCTGCCAGTCCTGCGTTTTGTCTGTCAAGAAGTTGTAACGCCTCCTTGACAGCCAAATCCGGCTCCTCTAGGTGTACTACCAGCCTGTGGCGCTTCGGAAGCTCCTCAAGCGGCAGCACACGTAGCTCATTCTCCCCTAGTTTTAACTCCGAGGATAGGCTTTTTAGCCAGTCCGCGGAATCTACATCGGCGCAACCGCAAATGATTGCCCCGTCTCTCTCCCAAACTCCGGTAAAAAGGGGAGCCCTGGTAAAAAGGGGAGCCTCTTGGAAGTCCCAGGATCCTTTTCCTGATCAGCTTTTTAATAATGGCTATTTCCCCGAGTTTAATCTTGTTTTCAGGGTAACCCTCAATAATGAGTGCCACCCTGACTATTCCTTTAGTCGCCTGTGCAAAGAATCCTTGGTCATTGACCTTGGGCTTCTTGTCCAAGCGTTTTTCTGAGGGACTGGGGGTCGCGAGATCCGGTCTGGGGCGCTTTTGCGTCCCTGACGGACCCGCCTCCCCCCGAGCTCCTGTTACGTCTCCAGAGGCAGCACCCGATTCAGAGGTCTCTTCAGCCCTCTCTCTCGCCCGCTGTTTCTTCAGCTTTCTTCTCGCAACCCTACTCATTTTCGGACGTGGCTCTGCGAGTTTCCTTGCCGCGGAATCGGACCGAGCATCGGTACTCGATCCCGCGTCGCTTCCTCTTTCTCTAGGTTCACTTCCTAAAGAAGCCACTCCCTGGAGAAGGTCATCTATTTTTTTGCTTTTGTTTCCTACTTTGTTTGCTACTTGTGTCCATACTTGTTTCCACGAGTCCGCGGTACCGCGGTCGCGCGATCTCACCCGGGCAGAGCCGCGATTGTCCGGGGCTCGGCAGCGTACTCCCGGAGATCGCCCGGTATTCGGGAGGCACCGTTCATGACACAGCTCCCCCTGTGCCACGCAGTCCTCAGCACGGTTGCTAACACCTTGGCTTGGTGGGTTCCTCTTAGATGACTGCAGCCGGGAAACATCCCTGAGCGGATGCCCCGACCGCAGCCACAGCCCCACCACCAACGACAAGGTGGGAACCCATGCGGGGGGAAGTAATACATTATCTTAAATAAAAAAATTATTTATATCAGGATCAATATATAATCGTGAACTAAAAGATTGCCCAGTTTATTCTTTTGTAAGTTTAGGAACTTGTCCATTATATCCAATGAGAGTTTATTTGAAAATATTTTTATCTGAAAATAATTTTTCCCATTGGATAAGATGGACAGATTCCTAAAGTTAGAAAAGAACAAATTGGACAATCTTTTAATCTCTGATTGTATACATTTACCAATAACTATCGATTTGGTATACAGGATAAATCAATGTACCGAAGATAATTTCAAAATTTTAAGTAGGAATATATATCGAATGATATCATTTAATAGATCTATTCAAAATAAACTACTTTCATTAGAATCATTTTTTAAATTTCAACTATTAACCGACAAAAAAGTGAAGAAACAAAAGTTTTAAATACGTTTACACATATTTTAGTCCTTTTATTAGCCTTTGTATTTCGGATCAAATGTTGGAATTATCTTCCATTAATATTTAAATAAGTTTGTATTCGATGGCGAATGTTGTTTAATGTTCGTAGTATCTCCTCAACAGACAGAGATCGAGCTGCTTGAATACGTGCCTTCATATTTTCATCACGAACATTGGACAACATTCACCATTAAATACAAGCTTTGTTTAAATGTTAATGGAATTCGAACATTTGATGTGAAAAACAAGGGCTAATTAAAGGAATGAAACATGTGTTAATGTGTTAATTTAAAATATTGGTTTTTTCAATTTTTTTCTTCGTTAATAGTTTAAGAAAATAATTTATTGCTAACAACCCTGTCAGAGTTTATGGTCTATATTCTGAACTTTCTTTTATTGTTAAAAGCACCTGTAAAAGTTACTTATAAACAATAAACAGACTTATAAGTTACTTTTACATGCACTTTTAGCGATAAAAGAAAACTCAGATAATGGGCCTATGAAAACGAATAGCTATATTTGCAGAAATGTACTTACGTTTATCTGTGGTGCAGCTTTCTAATTCTTAAAACAGTTTTTAAATTGACAAATCAACTTCAAAATCAAGCAGCTTTAGTGAGTAAGTAGTAAGCTCATCTATCCAAAGACCAATGCCTGTGTCGCGGGTCCGACGGGCTGAGCTCCCGTCGGGCAGCGAGCGAACGCGCTGATATCGCCCAGCGCAGGGCGCGGTGAGGAAGGAGAGCGATTCGAACGATTTGCCACTTTGTTTGAAATCACTTTATTTGTTGCACAACACTTCTCGAGAATGCGGTTCGACGGCTAAGTATTTCGAAATGGAGATCTTCTGGTGCCGATGGCCGGGTCAGCCGAGCGCGACGGAAATCTTGCTGAGCGATACTCGTTCGCTCCGCGGACGGAAATCTTGCACGCGAGTGACGGAGATCTTCCGCGACCCTGGCGCGCGTCCGCGAGCCGTCGAACGAACGATGTCTCAAACGCGTGGGTGTCACAATGTCGTTACACAATATATACACAAATTTACACAGCGCACAAATTACAAAACCGAGTGACGCGAGGGAAGGACGCGAGACGCGTCGCAAGGAGCCACAATCCGGTTGATCGTGGTTAAAGATCGCAGAGGCCGCGGAGGCCTAGATTGATAGTGCGCGCACGGCGCGAGCGGCAAGCGACGGACGAAGTTCGCCGACTTGCGAACAAGAGCTCGGAGCTGGCCCGAGAGAGAGAGATCGACTCTCGGCGCTCGAGCGGAGTCGCGGCGATGCTGCGGCTCCACCGCGTCGAAGGCAGCGCGAATGCAACGGAGATCGCGGTCCCGATAGGAGACACGATAGCCGGCGGACCGAGTGGACACGCGACGAGCTCGCCGATTCAGTTGCCTGCGCTTGAGATCAGCTGTTTTCCAGCGTACGGAGACGTGCTCCTCTCGTTTTGAGACGCAAAGCACCAACTGCCCTCGTCGTCGACGAGGGCAGCTTTTAAAGAAAAAGCACTTGGCGACAGGTCGCTCGCTGGTTGGTCGCGGTTGCCGAATCTTCTAGATCATTGCCAAATAAGGTCCGCGTGTTAACAGCGGCGATCTAACATGCGAGAAGAGTAGCGTGTTTGTTTGTTTGTTTGCGCGAGTGGTCGGCATGGCAACCGCGACCAAACAGCGAAATCAGTGCGAAAAAAATGTGGACTCGCGCTGCGGCTAGCGCGAGCCTGTCGCGATGCTAACGGGCGAGCGAACGTTCTAGAACGTTCGATCGCCTTATGCTAGAAACGAAATCTCGCTCTCGAACAACCTGGCTAATGCAATAATAATCTTAGCTCGGAAGTAGGTGTCTAAATATCTATAATAAAAGGATTGAAACACGTGTTAATGTGTTGATTTAAAATTTTGTTTTATTTTAATTTTTTCTTGGTTAATAGTTTAAGAAAATAATTTATTGCTCACAACCTTGTCAGAAATTATGGTCCATATTTTGAACTATTTTTTATTCTTAAAAGCGCCTGTAAAAGTTATTTATAAACAATAAACGGATTTATAAGTTACTTTTACATGCACCTTTAGCGATAAAAGAAAACTCATAATGGGCCTATGAAAACGAATAGGTATATTTGCAGAAATGTACTTACGTTTATCTGTGGTGCAGCTTTTCAATTGTTAAAACAGTTTTCAAATTGACAAAACAACTTCAATGTCAAGCAGCTTTAGTGAGTAAGTAATAAGTCATCTATCCAAAGACCAATGCCTGGCCAATGCAATAATAATCCTACTTCGGAGGTGTCTAAATATCACGGTAAATAAAATATAAAGAATGCTGCAACATAAAATTTAATTGATGGAGAATAGCCATTTGGTTAATAGCGAAGCATTTGAACAATTGATGGAAATAGCAATTAAAGTTTTAATTTATTGTTTCTATTATAAATACAGTATATAGTGATCAAATATATAATGATAAAATCTACATATTCAAAATCATAAACCACAATTGTCTGCAAGTATCGTTATCTATATATAAATGTCTTAAGTTACAACATTCTTAAAACTGCATTCTGATAATTGATGGTTGCTTATAAAAGTTGTGACGAGTTGTTTTAACAGTTTGACCAAAGATGCACTGTGAACATAAATAAAGCCATATAAATATCTGTAATCTGCTAAACTTACAAATATGTATATCATTTAATTATGTATTTGCAGTGTACCTCTGGTAAAACTATTAAAACAGATTTTGCTGAATAAACAACCGTCAATTATCAGAATGCAATATGAAAGATGCTACAACTTAAAACATTTTAATGATATAACGATATTTACAGATAATTGTGGTTTATGATTTTGAATGTTTTTGCATAAATAAGATCATTAAATGATGTACTTTTAATCGAAACTTGTGACGTGGCAGCCGAAGGGCGCCCGTCACAAGGGTGAGAGAGCTCCGCTCGTAGGATTTCGCGTATACAGGAAGGGGGGTGCATAGAGCGCGCGGATTCTATTTCGTGATTAACATCGACAGCTTTTCGCGGTCATAGCAAGCGAGCGTAAAGGAGGGGTTTAGTGTCAACGCGAATGCGGTCCCGCAAGTGAGATGGTCAGCACGTCCCAAGAAAATGTGCCCCACCTCACCTCGCCGACCACGAAGGGAGGAAACCACAGGACACCGAGGGACCCGGAAGAAGGAAGACACGTCATCGGTCTCAAGGAAAGTCGCCGTTTAAATGGTACGTGGATAATGGCACTTTAACTCTCGTACATAAGAACGTGTTACCGTTCTGATTTCGGCTGCCACTGGCGATGTTTGTTTACAGCACGCGGCTAGACACGGGACGAAAAGGGCGAGGAGTCTCTCAACAGCTGACGACGCTCGACAACAAAACAGGTGTCGCGGACACAAAGAGATCCCGGCAAGAGAGTCGAGAGAAAAAAAAGAGAGAGATAGAGCGAGAGAGAAAGGAAGGTTCGCCGAGAGAAGAAAAAGCGAGAACAACGGTGGATCGAGAGACTTGCTCGTGATTGATTAGCGGCGTAACGTGCGATTCCGTAGATCCCGCGACTATCGAGGCAATAACGCTAAATACCGAGAGAAATCAAGGCCGTGAGTGACCAGACCTACTCGCGATCTTCTAGCTGCGTAAAGCGTACCCGGAGTGGCGATAGAGGAGCCTGAGGCGATTACCGGCGCACGGGACAACGGATCCGGAGTGGAGGCGAGGAAGAGTCCGACTTTTGTAAGATCTCTCATTTGCTTGCGTGTAAATATCATGTATCTATCGTATCGAGAATGCCGTATGCGAAGTGGTCGCGCGAGAGACTTACCGTAAACTCGAACCGGGACTCGTCTAATTAGTGAACGTACCGACGCGGACGAGATAACGTAGAGCGCACTGGAAGTGCCTGTATCGGCCTAATAAAAATCTTTGTCGCAAACCTGATTGCTTCTTTTCTCGACCATCCGCCCTCAACGAAGAAACCCATCCCTACTCCGACTAAAACTAAAATAGAGCTACCGGTCCCGCTCAGTTCCCGTGATATCGAAGACGGACTGTAATTTAGAGATATTGGCGATTACGAATTTGTGCGGAGGTGCGGCCTTACCGCACCTGGCGCCCAACTTGAGATAGCAAGTCTGAGACGAGATCCGGGGACCGCTGTAGTTTGTCGACGAGGCGGGCAGGCGACTGTCCGTCAATACCAAATAAGAAAATCGTCGCAAACTATAAGACATTAACTGTTACTTCCATCGTTTGCTCAAATGCTTCGTTATTAATTAACAATATTATTGATAAATATGACTCATTGGACGTATTTTCTATGTAATTTTTCATAGATTTTCATGATTATGTTATATGCAAATAAATAAATCACATCTATATTATATTGCTAGTGATCACCGAGACATTCACGTATAAAATTAGATAAAAGTTTTATTGCATTTTAAAAGTTTTATTGTATACAAGTAAGCAAAAAGGGTATAAACGGTAAACGACCTACTTCAAAATAAAATTTAGAATTAAATAAATTTAATAAATTTATATTTTAACGAGATCTTTCTCGAACATGTAACCTCAATTCCCGGATAACGGTTTAGCACGATACGATTTAGCAAGTTACGAAAATAATATTAGGTAACAATTAAGTAAAAATTCTAGTTTGCATTATGTATATAAATATATATATATATATATATATATATATATATATATATATATATATGTGTGTGTGTGGCGCCCCAGCCTTCGCGACACACACACATGCACGGGCGCACGCATGTGCAACCGCCGCCGAGCGTCAGCAGACGCAAGCAGCAGCTATAGCCGCGCCAGTTGTTCGCGATCGCTCCGTAAGTGCTCGCTGAGCCGGTCAGTAACAGATTCGATTCCGAGCCGCCTAACCTTTCAGTACGCTTCTCAGTCTGTCCGGCCACGTATTCTCTCAGCCTCGCGTGCGACCGTATTTTAGCCGCATTCGGTGCATTGTGTTCTGCTCGTGCTCGTTCTTTTCGTAACCGATACTCGGTGCTCGCCACTGTGCGGTAAGCGTAGTAATCACGCGAGTGCCGTCTCTTTCTTTTAGCGAGTAGTCACGGGAACACACGCGTCGCGCAT
>NW_022639631.1:295164-298879 GCF_010583005.1 Odontomachus brunneus | reverse complement strand
ATATATATATATATATATATATATATATATATATATATATATATATATGTGTGTGTGTGGCGCCCCAGCCTTCGCGACACACACACATGCACGGGCGCACGCATGTGCAACCGCCGCCGAGCGTCAGCAGACGCAAGCAGCAGCTATAGCCGCGCCAGTTGTTCGCGATCGCTCCGTAAGTGCTCGCTGAGCCGGTCAGTAACAGATTCGATTCCGAGCCGCCTAACCTTTCAGTACGCTTCTCAGTCTGTCCGGCCACGTATTCTCTCAGCCTCGCGTGCGACCGTATTTTAGCCGCATTCGGTGCATTGTGTTCTGCTCGTGCTCGTTCTTTTCGTAACCGATACTCGGTGCTCGCCACTGTGCGGTAAGCGTAGTAATCACGCGAGTGCCGTCTCTTTCTTTTAGCGAGTAGTCACGGGAACACACGCGTCGCGCATCGAGTCTCACGTGCGCCCGCCGCGAATTGATCTTGCTCGTGCGTGGATCCTGCGTGCACTCGTCACCGGTGCATTCGCTCCCGTGCACTCTCAGGTGCCGGCGAGTTCGCCACCGGGCGATAATCATTAGTGCGGTAGTGCGGAGCGAGCTCGGCTTCCACGTGCGTATCACGTGTTCGGCAAGCGAGCCGGCCGGCAGTGTTCGTGCGGCCGTGACGTCACGCGTTGCCACGTGCGATTCATCATTGCGCTCAGCTGAGCGTCCTCTCGCTGAAGTCAGCTGGACATCGTTGCGGGCGTATCCTGGCATCGTTAAGCCAGCGAAGGGACGTGCGAAGCCCCAAGGGCCGTCCTATCTCTGTTCGCCGCGTCCGACATTCCGCGCTCTTAGTGCTGTTCACGTGTTCGTACACGTGAACAACGTCGTGCCACGTATCGACCTGCAAGGTCATCATACGTACATTCAAGTCGGTCACAGGCTTTGTTCGCGAGAGTGTTGTTATCGGATCGGATCGCGCGAGCTCTGTTTTCTTTTAGCTTGAATTTCTTTGTCCGCGTAGATAGCCACGTCATGCTATCACGGCTTTCTCTTTTTCTTGTATAAGTGTTACCGTTAAGTTAGTCATTCCGTAATTATTGTGCAACGAAAATAAAGATTATTCTCTATCAAGACAGAGATGCGGTGCGTCAATACTGAGCTTATTTCTTATTTCTTTTTATGAGGTGTGTGTGTGGCTTTCACACATAGTGGGGTCGGCGGGAAACCGCCGGCGCCCCTCATATATATATATATATATATATATATATATATATATATATATATATACAAGTTGATTATTTAAAGATGATAAAGGGTGCTTTCTAGTTGCGTATACAGTGTTACACAAAACCAGTTTATTGGTTGCATATTATCTTACAAGATGTTTTAGATAATATGTGACCAATAAACTGGTTTTGTGTGCGTGTGTGTCAAGATGTGTTAAGCAATTGGAAAGCACCCAAGGATTACCTTTCGTATAACTTCGTTTCTGCCATGTGATTTCTTTATGAAGACATAGATTGCTTTCCAACAAGAGACACAAGTCGACGTAAGTATCATCCTATCTTTGTTACTCACTAAATGTGGAATAAAGATAGAATGATGTTTGTGTCGACTTGTGTCTCTTGTTGGAAAGCAACCATAAATGTGCATTCGAGACGCCGAACGTCCGTCGCCAGGGCGGAGATACCGGAAAAACATCCCGAACTTATAGAATTCCCCATGGTATAAACAATATAAATTCTCTAAGAGAGATGCAATTTCTTTAATTGCTAGAATTAAATCGTACCATGTATCTACCAGCACACACTTGATAGATAAAAATATTATTAATGCTGAAACATGTAAATGCGGGGTCAGTCCAAGGAATTGGCAACATTTTTTATTTAATTGTAACAAACATACTTAAACGTCTAATAATTTAATAACCAACCTCATTAAAATGGACTTTTCTCCGTGGGACGATATTTTCCCTAGAGCTTTTACTAAAAACCTTAACATATTTACAATCATAGCAAAGTTTCTGAAACAAACGAATCAAATAATTTAAATGGATATACAACATACGATGGCAGCACCTGTCTGAGTAATGGTATTGGGGCATGAGTCGTGGATGCGCCTCTAGCCAAATATTGAAGGAAGGAAGGAAGGAAGGAAGTCCGTCGCCAGAGCTATAACATTGGTCTGTTCTTTGTAGGTACACTGCTAAACACTGGTGCACACTGGTGCATAAAGAACAGATTACATCGTTTTCCAGACGGTCTGTTAATAGTTATAAAACATAAAAATAATACTAATATAGCACTTGTTATATAACGTAATATAATATTTATATTATATTGCTATTATACAATTATAACCAGTAAATAACAAAGAAATAAAACATAGTTACATTGAAGTTACAAAAGAAAATTATATAACGTCAACATTAATAACGTATAACTTTGGTTATATTGTATGTTACTTCTAAGTTATATAATAGTTATATTTGGTGTTTGCTGGGAATGAGATTTTGTGTAAAGTATTGAATAAATAATCTGTACGTGTAACACTTTCAAAATATGTAAATTATGAATTGTAATCACAAGAACTACTGTTTATTTATTAGGGCCTTGAATAAGTTCTAGCTGATTTTTCGTGAAAATTAATGCTTTATTTAAAAAAAGTCGTAAAAAACATATAACTGAAAGTATTGTCCATCGCTAGCCACTACTTTTTTCCATCTTTCTGGCAGCATTTGAGTTCTACGTCGGAAAAACGACACGTCTTTTGAGGCTATCCAAGAGTCGACCCATTTTTTGGCATCTTCATAAGAATGGAAGTGCTGCTCAGCCAGACCATGCGCCATTGATCGGAACAACTGATAATTGGAAGAGACAATGTCTGGTGAATACGGCGAGTGGGGTAGTACTTCCCATATAAGCGTTTCCAAGTAGGTTTTCACCGGTTATGCAACATGTGGCCGAGCGTTGTCATGTTGCAAAATCACTTTGTCGTTGTTGTTTTTGCTCGTATAGCGGCCGTTTTTCCTTCAATGCTCGGCTCAAACGCATCAATTGTAGTCGATAGCGATGATGGTTTCGTTCGGTTTGAGCAGCTCATAATAAACTACACCCAGCTGATCCCACCAAATGCAGAACAGAAGCTTCGAACCACGGATATTCGGCTTTGTCGACGATGTTGATGCATGGCCGGGTTTACCCCACGATCTTCTACGCTTAAGGTTATCGTAGTGTATCAACATTTCATCGCCAGTCACGATACGATGCAAAAAACCTTTTCTTTTCTGCTGTTGAAGCAGCTGTTCACACGTGAAAAGACGCCGTTCGACGTCTCTCGGCTTCAACTTCAACGGCATCCAATGTCCTTGCTTTTGAATCATTCCTAATACTTTCAAACGTTTAGAAACTGTTGTGTAATCAATTCCTAATGATTCTGCAAGTTTAGCTAACGTCTGACATGAATCTTCATGAAGTAATGCCTCCAATTCTTCGTCTTCAAACTTTTTCGGCCCGCTAGAGCGTTCTTTAACTTCCACAACAAATTCATTATTTTTGAAGCGTCTACACTAATCTCACTCTCACTCTCTCTAATTCTCACTCTCACTCTCACTCTCACTCTCACTCTTACTCTTACTCTCTCTCCCTCCCTCTCTCTCTCTCTCCCTCTCTCTCCCTCTCTCTCCCCCTCTCTCTCCCCCTCTCGCTCCCTCCCTCTCTCTTCCTCTCTCCCCCTC
>NW_022639631.1:293880-294236 GCF_010583005.1 Odontomachus brunneus | reverse complement strand
CTCTCTCTCTCTCTCTCTCTCTCTCTCTCAGCACGTACGGTAAACTTTAATAGTCAGTATAGCGATCGCGGCGACGGTCGCGGTAAGGCTAGCAATCCGTCGGCTCCCGGAGGATCGCGTATCCTCGCTGATCCTCTCGCCCTGCGTCGCTTCTCCTCTCGCCATGCGATGTTCGGCATTCGGGAATTGGCAATTTTTGGTACTTCGGTCTCGAGACATTTCCTGTCTCGAGACACTGTTGCCGTTGTAGATCGACTCGCGATCTTCCGCCGGCGTTCGTTTTTTTCTGGCTGGGATCCTCGCGACGGCTGCGTTTGCTGAAAGTAAACATAGCTTTTTTTTTTTTTTTTTTTTTT
>NW_022639631.1:292983-293816 GCF_010583005.1 Odontomachus brunneus | reverse complement strand
TTTTTTTTTTTTTTTGGAGGCAGAGGAAATGCATTACGCACACCCCCGGGAAGACGGGACTTTCCCAGGGGTAGTGTGGGACTCTCCCCCTCCGGAGTAACCGGAGGGGGCCTATCCACTAAAACCTCTGCCGGGCCCCTTGCGGCTATTGCAAGGGCGCCCCGGGAACCGCTTGCGCATTACTTCCGGGACGCCCTCTGCCGCGGGGCGGGGGAAAAATCTAAACCCCCGCCCCCCTAACCGGGCATGGGAGGGAAATTCCCTCTCGACCCGCTGTTCCTGTCCTCTATGACCGGACGTGGGCCCCCCCGTCCGGTCACACCTCACCTTGTAGGGGCGTTATTGGCCGGGTCCGGTCCCGTCCGGACCCGGCCCGCCCCCACGCTCCCGACCGAGGTTGCTGGGGCGGAGGGGTCTAAGTGTTCCCCTCCGCCCCTCCCGGTCAGGAGCCTCCTGTCACTGGGAGGGGGGTGGGCGGCCTAAGAGCCCGCCCTTGCAAGCCGGCCGCCCTGCCCCCCTCCCGGAGGCGCCTGGTCTGACTTCTTGTCACAGGGGGGGAGTCACGCCTTGCTGCGCGTCTCCCCCACCCGACCAGGCGCCTCCTGTCTCCCCCTCGCCGGGCCCTCCGTTGATCAGGAGGGCCCGGCGGTATTGTAGGGGGCAGCGGCGCACGCGCAAGTACCCCGGGGGAGGGAACGCCAGCGGTGGCGTCCCCTCCCCGCCCGCGAATGCGCCGCCCCTCTACCCCGCGCTGATGCGCGGGCAGGCGAGGCGCCGTTCTCCTTCTACGGCGCCTCGCCCCATCTCCGGGTGCGGCGGTTTCGCCCCGCCGC
>NW_022639631.1:292607-292906 GCF_010583005.1 Odontomachus brunneus | reverse complement strand
GACACGACTGCGTCGCAGAAGGAGGTGACGGCAGACCAGCCCTCGTCTCCCCCAAGCATGGCCCTTATAAGGGCCGGGGGAGAGAGGTCCGCTTCCACCACATCTATCAGGACCCGGCGCTCCACAGCCCAAGAGGGGCATTCCTCCAGGGTGTGTTGCGCCGAGTCCACCTCATCGCCACAGTGGTGGCAGCGGGAGTTAGGCTCCCTACCTATCCTGTGCAGGTACTCACCGAAGCATCCATGTCCGGTGAGTACCTGCGTTGTCCGGAAGGACAGCTCTCCGCGGGCCCTGTCTAC
>NW_022639631.1:292093-292564 GCF_010583005.1 Odontomachus brunneus | reverse complement strand
GACCCTGTCTACCCATTCTTGTAGACAGGGCCGGATGGCCTCGGCGACCCTCGATCCCGATTGGCCCGTCGCCTCCCCCAGGTGGATGCTCCACCTGAGGAGGAGGCGTTGACGGGCCTGCAATTTGGCCATTCCTATGGCCCTGGCCAGGTGTTCGTGGTCTCCCCCGGCACGGAGCTCCTTAACACGCCGATAGGTCTCGGCGTGCATTTGTGCAAGGAGCTCCAGCGGGGGGAGACCGGCCAGGGCCGTGGCGGCCATATGCGACGCCGTCCTATAGGCCCGGGCGAGGCGAATGGCGACCCACCGCTGAGCGCGGTGTCCCAGCGCAGTGATGCGCCGGTTGGTCGCCATCGCACTCGCCCAGACCGGGGCCCCGTACAGGGCCATGGACTGGACGACGCCGGCATATAGCCGCCGTGCCATCCTCTTAGGGCCGCCGAGATTGGGCAGGAGGCCACCTAGCATGTT
>NW_022639631.1:290557-291847 GCF_010583005.1 Odontomachus brunneus | reverse complement strand
TACAGGGCCATGGACTGGACGACGCCGGCATACAGCCGCCGTGCCTTCCTCTTAGGGCCGCCGAGATTGGGCAGGAGGCCACCTAACATGTTGGCCACCCTGCCCAACTTGGGGGCCAGAAGCTCAAAGTGCTTCTGGAACCCCCATTTACCATCCAAGACGAGTCCCAGATATTTAACAGAGGGACCCGTCTTCACGGAGACACCGTCGATCCGGACACGGGCCTTCGGTGGTCCCCTCCTCCTGTCGTGAAAGAACATGAGTTCTGTCTTGAGGGGAGCCACCTTGAGGCCCATCCTTTTCAGGGAGCCTACCACCTGGTCTACCGCCATTCTACCCTTATCCAGGGCGCTCCTCCAGCCCCTGCCCCCGGCCAGCACCATTGTGTCGTCTGCGTAGCAGACGACACTGCAGCCGGGGGGAAGGGCAAGACGGAGGACTTGGTCATACGCGATGTTCCATAATAGGGGTCCTAATACGGACCCCTGGGGAACACCGCGGTATACCACCCTTCCGCACTGGAGTTCCGCTTTGTTCCGGAACTCTAGTCTTCTATCCCGGAAGTAGTCCCTAATAATTGAGACCAGGTGGGGGAGGGGACCCTGAAATGGGCCAAACCCGCCACCCGGTCCCAAGGGAGGGGGTTGAAAGCGTTGGCGATGTCCAAGGACACCGCCAACACAACTCTCCCCCCTCCTCACTACGGCCTCCGAGAGGGACCGGACGCGTAATATCGCGTCCACACTCGACCGTCCCTCCCGGAAGCCGTATTGCTCTGAACTGAGCGTCGGACTACTCCGGGATAGGTGCCGGACGAGGCGGGCGTGTATTATTCTTTTGAATAATTTGCCCGCCTCGTCCAGCAGGCATATCGGCCTAAATGCGGAAGGGCTGTCCTCCGACTTGCCCACCTTTTTGAAGAGGACCAAATTGGCCCTCTTCCAGGGGCTGGGGAACACCCCGGTCCTCAAACAGGAGGTGAAAAGCCGCATTGTGCGACTCTTCATCTCCTCCTCCGTCATCGCCAAGGCCCATGCTGTGCCTGGGATGCCGTCGGGGCCCGGCGCCCTTTTCTTGGCGCCGAGCCTCTTGACGGCTCTATCGATCTCCACCTCGGTGACCCCGACCGACTCATCCTCCCCGTCCGTGGGGGGGCCCTCGTAGGGGGGAATACATGCTTCTCCCCATGGAAAGAGGGCCCCCACTACTTCGTCTAGGAAGTCGGGGTCCAGGGACGCTGTTGGAGGAGGCGCCCAGTTGCGCAAGCGCCTCATCACAATATGATACGGG
>NW_022639631.1:287224-290547 GCF_010583005.1 Odontomachus brunneus | reverse complement strand
CCCCCACCACTTCGTCTAGGAAGTCGGGGTCCAGGGACGCTGTTGGAGGGGGCGCCCAGTTGCGCAAGCGCCTCATCACAACATGATACGGGCGCCCCCATGGGTCCCTGTCGAGGGTGATGACCAGTTCATCCCAGGCACGGGCCTTGGCCGTAAAGATGGCCGCCTTGAGGGCGCCGCGTTTTTTGCGGTACGCCCCCGCGGCGGCCATCCCACTTACACCATTCCTTCCCCGCCGGTCCATTTTACGCCTGGCTTGGCTGGCGGAGTGCCGAAGTTCGGCAATCTCCGCCGACCACCAGTACATGGACCGGTGGGGGTGCGGCCGGGCTCGGGGCATGGCGGCGTCACACGCCGCTGTCATTATGCCCACGAGCCCGGCCGCCTCAGCCTCAATGGCGGCCCGGGTCCCCGATGTGGGGCCCGGGTCCGCCCAAGTGGCCGCCGTTAAAGCGGCCGCCATCCTGTCGCGGTCGAGTTTTCGGAGGGCCCATTTTGCAGGTCGGGCGCCCCCCTGGCCGCGCCTCTGGAGCACCTCCTCTGGGGTGGCGACCAGTCGGACCACTATGTATCGGTGGTCCGATAGGTTTTCACCTCTGGTCACCACCCGCCAATCCTGTATTAGTCGGGCCGCCTGGGGAGACGCTAATGTGACGTCGATCACTGATCTCCCCCGCGGCCCGACGAAGGTGCTCCTCCGGCCTCTGTTTATGACGCAGAGGCCGTGAGACGCGACCCACTCTTCCATAACCTCGCCCCTTCGGCACCTTACCGAGGACCCCCACAACGCCGATTTGGCGTTGAGGTCCCCGGCTACCAGGACCGGCCTGTGGGGGCGCCTCGACATGAGGCCCCCCAGCCGGTCCAAAAGGCGCTCGAAGTGAGCGAGGTCCCACGTTGGTGGGGCGTAAACCCCGAACACGTCTAGGGCCCCCCACTCGACCGCGACGTATCCTCCCCCCCTCTCCAGAAGGGAGATTGGGGGGGGAGGTGTCCCTGTCCTCTCTATAGATCGCCACCGAGCATTTTCCACTCCGCCCCGCAACGTCACCCATTATGGCAGGGTGACTCCCGGGGACGGAGTGGGGCTCGGAGGCGATCCCCAGTCCCCAACCGCGCTCGCGGAGGGACTGCATGAATGGCTCTTGAGCCCCGCGAGCGCGGTTGAGATTCGCCTGGAGGAGGCGGGTAGCCATTACGGCTTAGCACCGCTCTCCTCCAGGCCCTCCCCTTTCATCCCCGCGGGAGGGGGACCCTCGTTCGGGTTTCCCCTCTCCCGCGAGGCTACTCCCTTGCCGGCCCCAGCCCCCCGCGGTTTCCTCAGCTCCTTGGGTGCAGAGTCCGCGGGAGGGACTGGGGTCTCGGGTAATGGTGCCCCTACCTCTAGTTGAGGGGGGGCTCCTTCTCCTTCCCGGGGGGAGGGGCGGGACGGGTGTTGGAGGCTTTGCGCCTCCTCCTCCCACTCTTTCCCCCCTTGCCCCGCTTTGCCATTTGGCAAGCGGGGCCTCCCAATCTGTGGCCACAGGGCCGCCCGGCGTCGCGACACACCGGGCATGTCGCCGGTGCCTCGCACGCCCCGGCCCTGTGGCCGGCCGAGCCGCAGTGGTAACATAGACCACTGCGGTCGGCCCTACTTTTACACAGGACCCTGACGTGGCCCCACTCCAGGCATATGAAGCACTGATGGGGGCGCCTCGTCAGGGCCTCTACGCGGACGGAGGACCACCCGACCTTAATCCGTCCACCGCCCGCGATCTTCCGTGCGGCCGGAAGGGGACACTGTATCCAGATTGTCCCCATCCGGTCCGCACCCGGGCGAATTGCCCCGGCCTTAATCTCGCCGGGCCCGCAGCCCCCGGCGACCGCCACCGCGGAGACTACTTCCTCCGCGATGACTGAGTCGTCGAGGTCACGGACCCGGATGTCAGCCCTCTTCGAGGGACGCGCAATTTGCACGTCCCTATTGTCAGCGAAGAGGGCCGACATACTTTTGGCCAGGGCATCCGCCCTGGCCTGTCCCTCGGGACCGGGGATCTCGAGGACCAGCGCGCCTGTTGCGGCCCTTCTGGTCCTGAGATCCCCGATCCCTATCTTACCTAAATCTATCTGGCCCCTCGCCCGCCGCATGACATCGGCGTAGCTGCCCGTGGGGTAGCTCACCGTGACGGCGGCGGTGCGAGGAGCCTTTCGGAGGACGGGTTTTGTCCCGCCTCCCCCATCCCGCGTTGACCTCTTGTCGCCCCCCTTGGCCGCGGCACCCTTCTGGGGGGCGGGTTGGGGGGCCTGTTTGTCCCCCCTTCTCCCTTCTTCTCCCTCCTCCCAACCACCCGGGCCCAAGTCTGGGGCCCGGTGGCGGAGGAAGGAGGATCAGCCCTCCCGGCCGGTCGCGCCGGTGTTGTCCGGCCCTGTGGGGGGGGGTTTGGTTCCCCCACAGGAGCAGGCGCACCTGCAAGGGGCGGCCCTCCCACCCGCTTGGGGTAACGGACCGCCCTCGCCACTCTTCTTTTTCTTTTTTTTCCTCCGCTTGCTCTCCCCCGCCACCTCAGGCCGTTTGGCCACGGCGGGGGTAGAGGTCGCGGAGGATTTGATTTTGGGGGGAGGGTCAGGGCGCGTTGTACAGCTCCCCTCCCCGCCCTCCTCTCACCTTTTTACTCCCCTTATTAAGGGGCCAAGCGGGCCGCTCCCCGGGCGTAATCCCGGGGATGACGGCCCCCATGGCCTCCATGAGGCGGGGAACTAGGGCCACTACTAGGGCCTCCAGTTCCCCGCCGCTCAGTCCCGCGACCACAGTGGACGTGTTGTCGGTCGAGGGGTGTCCCCCTCCCGCAGACCCCTGTGATCGCCCACCAACGATTCGGCGGGCCGCGGGGATTGCCCCCACGCCCGCCGTCACCACTACCGTGGTCTTCTTCTTCTTCTTGCTCTTCTTTTTCTTCCCCTCGGGTAGGTGTTGAGCCGCCCCCTCGATGGGACCGTTGCGGGCCCGGAGAGGGGGGGCCTCCCTTTGGGGAAGAGTTCCCTCTCTTATATCCCTTGCCACCTCCTCCAGACACTGTTTCCCGATTCTTTCTTCGTCGGGAGTCGGGAGGAGTGGCAGGATGGTCCCGACGCTTCCCCCAACCATCAATTCCTCCTCACTGGAGGTTGACGGGAGGCGCCGGGACATCGTCCTCTTCTTCTTTTTCTGTTCTGTGGGCTCAGAGGGGAGCGGGGATTCCTCCCCAGCGTCCTCCGCCCTCTTCCTCTTTCGATCGGCGGACGAGTCACGAGACGTGTGGCCCGTCCGCCGATCCACCTCTATAGCTGGCAGATGCAGCTCGTCA
>NW_022639631.1:284700-287214 GCF_010583005.1 Odontomachus brunneus | reverse complement strand
GGGGAGCGGGGATTCCTCCCCAGCGTCCTCCGCCCTCTTCCTCTTTCGATCGGCGGACGAGTCACGAGACGTGTGGCCCGTCCGCCGATCCACCTCCATGGCTGGCAGATGCAGCTCGTCAATCTCCATTGGTGAGCTGGAGGGGCCGGATGCTCGGGCCCTCTTCAGCTCACCATGCAGGCGGTCGACCTCGAGCCGAATCAGAGCGCCCTCTACTCGTAGGCGCTCCATTTCGGCCGAGGCCGCCTCCTGCTCCATCCTGGCTGCCTCGCTCTGCTCAGAGACGTCAATAATTTCGGTCCTCTGAGCTAGAGCGAGGCTGCATGCGGCCAGTGTGGCCGAGGCGTCCCAAAGGGCCCCCATAGGCTCTCTTCAAGTTTTTGGACCGCTCCGCGACCTTTTTCACCTCGTCGACGGCCTTTATGGCCATCGACGAGACTTCAGCGGTCTGTTTAGACCGCAGGTCGCGGAGGATCCTCCCCTCCTCCTCTTGCGTTCGGAGGGCCCTTTTTGATTGGGCACGCATAGCGGGGTCTTTGATCCGCTCTACGTCCGCGATTGCGTCGCGCTCCTCCTTCTCTTTTTTCCTGTATGCAAGAGCGGCCGCTGTGTAGTCCCCTGGAAGGGAACGCGTGGCAGGCCGCCCCCGCCCATCCTTTTTGGCAAACCACTGCTGATTTTGTGCGGGGGAGACCGACCGCGAGCTAATGTCGCCGTCGCTACCCCCCGCACCGAGGCTGCCTTCTCCGTCGCTGCGGGAGTGCATCGAGGCCGACAATGACCCCGCTAGGCACCCCGCACTCTCGCTGGGGCGCTCCCTCGCCCCAGCCTCATCAAAGAGGCCACTATTGGCCTCTTTCCTCCCGGCCGAGCTGGTGGACGGCTCGGCGTTGGGCGTTTTTCGCCTATCAGAGAGGGAGGCATACGCCTCCATCTCCTCCTCCTCTCCTCCTTCGACGCTTTTATTTGTGTTTAGTTGAGACATCATTTTTAGGTTGCCCACCCCTTTTCACCCGGAGGCTTACAGGGCGGGCCATAATACGTGGAAGAACTAAATACCCCCCAGGCGGAGCCCCACGCCTGGGTTCGGGCTTGATACACCCGGGGTGCGCCAGGTGCCCCGGGGTGGACCGCTCGCGACCGGCTAACCCGCCGGCCACTCATCCCATCGCCGCGGCTCCCAAACTTAAAATTGGGGAGGTTTTTTATAGAGGTCCCCGTCCTCGCGGCCCAGGCGTTTAAGCCAAGGCCCTCGCTCCCCCGGAGATTCGTCATAGACATAACATAACGACCTCCGGGGGTTTACGATATGAACAGGTCCGACAGTTGCCGGGCCTACGCTGTAGGGGTCCTGGCAAATACCACGCAGACCCCTAACTCTCCGCGTGCGCAGCTGCCCGCACGGGGGGGCCCTCATGGCCAGTCACGTCGCAATTTGCAACGTGACCAGGAGGAGCCGCAGGGTTGCCGGGGTGCGGCACCTCTCCACAGAATGTGGGGAGGGCCAATGTACCGGTTCCCGCGACTCCACCTCCCGTCCCGCCGGCCCGGAGAGAATCTCCGGGTAGTTCCGACTGGAAGGCCATCCCAGGGTGCGCGACCCCGACCTCGGAATATGTCCGAGCGGCCCGCGCACCCCTCCACCCCCCGCGAACCGTGAGGCGACTCCTCCGGTGTGCAGTCGCGGGTGTGGGTACCTCTCCCCGCTCGAACGTAGGACTACTCCTACGCTGAGCGGATTGAGGGCAACCCGCTCTCTCGGCAGAGTGCCTTGAGAGTCGGGTTCTTCTCCTTGTCCTCCGGGAGGAGTGCTCTCCCCGTCCCGGAGCGGAGGCCCCCCCAACCCCGAAACCCCACCCCGATGGCTGGTGGTGGAGCAAGCTCCACCTAACGGCCCCAGCCGGCCGGGCGATTGGAGTCATGGCCGCCTACCCCTACCAGCGATTGGGCCCATCGGCCCTGTGGGAGTCGCCGGGCTCCCCTGCAGTGGAGGGATTTACGTCCCTCTCTAGCAACCGCGGGGCTGCAGCCCACCACGGTCCGGTTTTCTGTGGGTGTTTTCCTTCCCCGTTGCCGCCGTTCGCCAGCGATCCTCAGGTAGGGGCCTCCCTTTCGGCCGGAGCCGAAAGGTACTGCCGCCGAGCCTTCACCAGATCGCCGGTACCCCTCCACCACGGTAAGGTGGCGGCATGGAGGAGAAAAGAAGTGCACGCCTTTTGCGCTCTTCTCCCACCCGTGGTTCTAGGCACCGGCACCCCCAGCGGTACGCTTCATCGATAGCTCAGGTAACACCCCTTGGTTGAACCTTCATCGCAGCGTGGCCTAAGTGCACAGCGGCCTTAGCCTAACGGATCAGGGGGCGTGGACCCCCAGCGTTGCCATAGCGGATCACCGGCGCGCCCCCCGTTGCCGACTATCACCGGCCACCGTGCACCCGGATATCCCGTTCTCCGAATGAATCACTGAGAAGTGTGACTCCAGTGCCTTTTCCCACGGGTGTTGCGGGAGAGGTTG
>NW_022639631.1:275278-284499 GCF_010583005.1 Odontomachus brunneus | reverse complement strand
AACCCGACAACCCAGCCAGCACCCAGAAAGGACCCCTGATAGAGGATGAGGCTCCTGTGCCTCATTCCCCCCCTCTGAGAGAGCACGAACACCCAGCGGGTAACCCCCACGCCCCCCCTGAGCCCAAAGCATGCCCCGAACGCAGAGTGACGATAGGCTATCACACAGAAACACACACACACACACACACATACCCTGAGCTTTCGGCCACCCTCCGACCTCCAGCCCGTGTGCCTTCGCCCTGTGCACTCTACCCCAGAAGACTGCCCAGTCGATAACACCTCTTCCCCCCTTAACCCCAATTGCGAGTGTTGGTGGCTGTCTCCACGGCCGAGACACCACTTCGTGGTCTCCGTCCCCCCTCATGACGCCTGGGCTGGGACCGTGCAGCATCCGACAGGGGACTTCGCAGACTCCGCCGTGTCCGAAGCCACCGAGTTCCAGCCACCCGTCCCGGACGGACTTTCGTCCGTCCGACTCACAGCAGTGTCGTAGGCTCGGCTGGGCAAGGCCGGGGTCACCCATATGGGAGACCCCAGCACGCCTTACCTCATTGCTCCGACCCACCGCCGCGAGGCGCCGTAGGCTTAGCTGGGCAAAACCGAGGTCGCTCGTAGCGGAGCCTCTAGCAAGCCCTACCTCATTGCCCCGACGTGGCTCCCCCAGGGGGGACGCCTTGGACAGGCAGCCAGTTCTTAGGCAGCTCCCCGGGTGTACAGGCCACCCGCAGCCTCCCTGCTCCCACCCCAGCGCCAAGCAGGGAGCGGAGGCATGGGGTAGCCTCCGGCTTTCGCAGACGCCAGGTATTTTACAGGAGCAGGACCACCGCGTCACGCCGCTCACGACGTGGCACGATTTCACCCCGGACACAGTCAAACTCCACCCGCACGTGCGAGAGGAGGCGGGCTCTAGAACAGGGTGTCCCGCGTTTGAGGAGGGCACCTGCTGGCCCATTCGGTCGTCCGGCGGTGAACCCTCCTCCCCACCCCCGCGACTCTAGGCGACAAACCTTCCCAACGCGAGTACCCCCCCATTTTTCCCCCGGACCGACCCGCGTCCGCCCCCCCGCCCAAGATTCCGGACACCGACACCCAACGCCCCCGGCGGTACGCCCATTGCCGCTCCAGCCACACCCCTCGGTGCGCCTTCATCGCAAACGGGGTCTAGGCGCACAGGGACCTTAGCCTAACGGATCAAGGGGCGTGGGCCCCCGGCGTTGCCATAACGGATCACCGGCGCGCCCCTCGTTGCCGACTATCACCAGTCCCCATGCGCCCGTGTTGCCCGTCCTCCGGACAGGATCACCAGGAAGCGCCAGACCAATGCCCTTTCCCCCATGCGCCGCGGGCGGTGCCGTCTGGGAACGCAGTCGAGACCGCGCTCACAGCCGGCCCGCAGGCCGTTCCGTCCTACCTAGCGACTCTACCTCGCACGAATACCCCATACTCTTCCCTGGGCCGCCCGGCATGACACATTGCCTACCGGTATAAGCCTCAGGGTTTCCCCCCGTCCCTACGCTACCCTGTCCACTCTTAGCCAGCGGTCCTCAGGTAGGGGCCTCCCCTCCGGCCGGAGCCGAAAGGTACTGCCGCCGAGCCTTCATCGGATCGCCGGAGCCCTCCCACCACGGCAAGGTGGTGGACCTGGGGGGGAAAGTAAACATAGCTAACAGTCTCGCGTCTAATTGCAGTAACTGTGTTCTCGATACGGAATATTCTAAGCGTTATAATATTCATTATCGCTGAGCGATCGGGAATTTGTGAATTTTGTGACGGTAATTTTGTCGAGAGCGATTCACCTGAGTGAGAGCGATGAGCCGTCGGTCGATGATCCTTCGTCCCTCGATGTCCTCAGCTCCGTTGGTAGCCAGCAAGGGAAGCCAAGGGGCACAAAGTTAGGGACGCGAGAACCTTCGAATCTGTTTCGCTCGTAAAAATCGTTTCCAGTATTTGTCCAAGAGACTTACACAAACAAAAATACGCCGGGACGCGATAACCGGTAATATTCGCGAGAATTTGTTTGAGACGTGATATGAGAGAAACATTCACACAAAATCGGTACGGTTTTTCTTGGGACGGGCGCTTCCGAAGCTGCCACGTTACAATACATAAAATGCAATGCAAAATCTTGTCGCGAAGCGCAGTGTACGTACTTATACTATACTTATAGTAATAAGTATAGTATACTTATAGTATACTATACTTATAGTAATAATATACTTATAGTAATAAGAATATTGTGTGTCACATTCTTCTTGCATATCGTACTGTTGAATGCATACGTTTGTAAAATCTAAGATTCGTCGCGCAGTGTCTTTCATATTTAATAAACACACGTTTGCAAATTTTTAGAGATTAAATCTGCGACTGAAAAATATACGCCGCGAAACATGGGAACGGACGGCGCGGGCCCCGCGAAAAATCCGCCGCAAAATCCGCCACGAACCGCCGCGGATCGATAAAATAATCAATTGAAAGACGATTGTAAAAGTTATGTATATATATCGGTATGTAATATTCGTAATAAATTACCGACCGTTGGTAATATCGGTATTATATATTAAAAATCTGATATTATATAAGTATGCTGGTAAATAAATTGTAAATATATGTTGGTAAAAATTATGTAATTAAATGTTAGTATATAATATCGGTAATATATTGCTGACCGTTGGTATATATCGGTAATAAATTACCGACTGTAAGTAATATCGGTATGCCGATTACCAACTGTTGATAATGTCGGCCCCCGTTACTTCATACTTTCCATGACGTCATATCCCCGTTACCGCGGTACTTCTCTTCCCCCACACCCTTTCGGAGGACCTGGGTTAGAATCCCGTTACTATATTAATTATTTCATTGGGTTTCGGATCCGCTTTAGTGTGGACTGACGACCCGAAAACGCCGGGTCTGTGCGCGAGGCACCGGTGTCGTTAGGACGTGAGGAGCGGAGCGACGGAAAATGATACACGAAAGTCGTTGTAGTTTAAACACTTTATATTTGGATCACACACACAAGGTCACGCTGTCACCCCCGTTCTCGACGAAAAGATGGCTAAAACGGAAATCTTCGGCGAGTTTGATGTGAGGTCACAATGGTCACGACGGAGATCTTGCAAAGTCTCGAGCAGGGACCCGCACGGCGGAGATCTTGTCCGCGAACGACGGAGATCTTCTATCGCGAAACCTTCGACTCGTTAACGCGGAGATCGTCGAGAATCGACGTGGCGTCAATTTCCATTAACTTATCCACACAGTGCATAATTTACAAGAGTTTTCACGAGCCGACGGTGATCACGTCCGACAGCGACGACCCAACAGCGGGCGCGCCCGACGGTGACGATGATCGCCTGCGGGCGACGGCAAGCGAGATATCGGATCGGCTTCTCCTCATAGAGAAACAATGCGGCAACGAACAAACCGTGATCGATTCGCGACGTGTAATTGTCATAAAACCGCGGATAAATCACTCGACCGAGTCTTGTGAGATCCTGGAAACGATAATGTGAACGCGAGACGTGCGTGAGCTGCTTCAGCGGAGCAGCGGTCGAGAGATTCTAGTTGAGTCGCACGAGCGGGCGGCAAACTAAACGAGCGACGATAGCCGGCCAGAATAAGATCAGAGAAATCCGACTATTGGAGAGAATGAAACCATCCGGCCGATACAATGAGACTACTCTACGATACCTCTCAGCAGCAATCATGAACAGAGAAAACAGAAGCGAGCTGGCGTGCAGGTTCGAAGGCGAAACATTGCATACTGCTCCGATCTCCCGACTGCTGACCGCTATGAGCCCAAACATCACGCGGTTTTTTGGCTGTGTTCTGGCGCTTACGGATTGGACACAGCCGTTCGAGCATTTTCCACTGCAAGCCTATTCTCCTTAAAAGGAGCGTGAGAACAGGCACGCGCGATTCCTCGATGCGTGCCGGTTACAGATTCGCGGATTCGGTGTTTGTGTTAGGATTGTTTTGACAACCGCAGCGAGATACTTAACGTGTGAGGTTTGCGAACGCGTCGCGAGGCAAGGTGCTCACGTTGAGATCACATGCTTCGACATCATCTTGTCACGTGACAAGACGAATCGACGAAACAATCCGTTCGATTCCCGAACACAGTGGGTCACTTTAGTCTTCACTATGTCTCTTTAGACGCAGTCCTGTTCCATCTTGATGCTCTTTTTAATACAGGGAATTATCCTTACCACGCCTAATGCATAGAATTCATCCACATCTCTTTGGGCAGATATTTACCCACCAAAAATCTGCCGCCCTTCCCTACTCATATTCTATCTCTTATGGCCATCCTGGATACACCTTCTATCATTATCTGATCTGAAGGAGATTAAAGTTGAAGTCTCATAGAGCAGTATTCTGAGTCCTTTATCTGCTATATTTAAATGACATCCCTCAAACAAAGAATACAACAGGGGCCACTTTTGCAGATGATACGACAATATTAGCAATAAGTAATAAAGCAATTAAATCCACGATGAATTTGTAAGCAACAGCAAATAAAGTCAATGTTTGAATGAGAAAATAGCGTATAAAATTGAATAAAAGTAAATCCAACCACGTCAATTTACTAACAGGAAAATTAATATTTACTAATCAACCTAAACGGAGTACCTAAGTTACCCTAATCAACCTAGGGGTACTTATTCTGTATGCTAATGTAACCAGATATCTGGTGACGAACCTGGACGTTAAATTAAGATAGAAAGAACATGTCAATAAGAAATGTGAAAAACTTAGAACTATTGTTAGAAAAATGTATTGGTTATTGGGCAGTGTTCGGGATTCGGCTCGGCTCTTTCGGCTTGCTTCTGGAATATTCCGTAGGAATATTCTAGAAGCATTCTAATAATAAGATCAAGTGAGCTGAGAGACCGCATGACAACAATGTCTCGCGAGCGATGTGTTGTGCCGCCGAAATCAAAACATGATTCGGCGAATATCAGCGCAATTACTTAGAATCGGCGACCCATCACAATACAGCTACATCATCATGTATCAGAGCCGATTCTCGACAATAACAAATCTCGCTCAACTCTCGCGACCGTTTTCGCGCTGAACCAATGAGATCGGCCAGCGTAGCCGACGCGACATTTATAAAACGACCGTGTAAGAAATCGACAGCTCAGAGCACAAAAATCTTGTATCACGTTCGTATAACGATATAGGACTCCGCGATCTCATTCCAGCCTTAACGACTGCTTCTTCGCGTGTCCGATCGTTTTCTATCAAAGTCTAGTTGTGTCTAAAGCTACTCTCATCGTTTTGTTATTCACGAATAAAGATTGTCATTACTTGTTAAGTTTAATTCTTGCACGTGCTCAAATTATTTACAACCACAAGTCGGTCCTTGATAATCAGCCCGTGTTCGCGCGCCCTGCGCTGGGTGTACCGGTGGAAGCGGAATTAATAACACCTCTAAGTCCGCGTACAGGCAGAAAATCACAATTGGCAATACTAGATAAACTCATTTTTACGACGGAATGTTTCTCAAAGGCGGCCAGACTGTTCGCTGCGTCAACAAATTGTCGACGGCGGCTTTGTCACGGCCTCTTCACTAAATATTTGTTGGGTGCCAGGTACGGCAAGTTCGTATCAACTCATCCATCTCAAGAAGAAAAAGAATCCTTCGCGAAAAACTCGCTAATCGGTAACTGCGACTTAGAGTCCATACAGAACCGGTAGTTCCGAATAATTAAAGTCGGTGATGGGATGGTTCAGGTTGGTTTTGAGAAGTAAGAGAATAAGTCCATCGTGATAGTTCGATAATTACAATTTATTCGGCCGGGACGCACGTGTCCTGGGAGCAATTAGACTACAGCGATACAGTTTCCGATATTCCTTCCCGGCACTCTTTTCATAAGTTTTCGCGATCGATACGCGATTTTACGTTCGACATGTCGGTAGTGTTCGCCGCAGTCTGAAAACGATCTCCTTGAACGATCACCTGCTCCCATAGCTACTCCACAGACGTCTCACCATATGGCTTGATACGACGCGGTAGAGCTCTCGTTTGCAAAACGCTAATTTTTCATCACAAACACTAAATTCTAGAGCTGTCCCCAGTCGCCGCGCTAGCCGACTAATCGGCCTCCACCAAACGATATGCTTAACACAACATCAATGATATAATTGGGCAGATAGACTTACAGTATACGGTAGCTTCTCTCTGCGGCAGGCCTCTTTGTTGCAGTCCTCCACTCTCGTTCGCTCCTTGCTCGGCCTTTGTTCGTTACTGTTCCGTCACTCGATGACTGACCATGGCACGCCCGAGAACTCACTCGACGGATACTCGCGGTTTCGGTGATAATCTCTTTGTTCAGAGAGGCGATATCTTTAACACAGTATCGGCTCGTTAATGACGGGGATCTATGAAATTATCTTCGAGATAATATCTACTTGCTCGTTAGCAACGGTAATCTGATATATATGGCTTGATATCGACGACAATCTCTTTTGCAAGGCCTTCCGCGGCCTTCTACGATGTTTCTTCCGCCTCCAAATTCGGCACAACTGACGACTTTCTCTTTTGTCCCGAAATGCTTTGTTTCGAGACATTCTTTAGTGCCTCTTTTGTTATTATTGAGGCGCCATGTTTTTTGCCGGATTCGGCCGCGGTAGTCTAGGTGTTAGCATTGAGATGCCCGTCACTTCTCTCTTTGACGTGTTTCGATAGTTGGCCTAAAAACAAATATAAGGTGCAGTAAAAAGAAATCCATTATTTTTGCATGAAATTGAAGGTTTTATTTAGCATAATTAGAATGATCCGATTTAGGTCAAATATGTACCGTTTTGTTCGATAACTTGTTGCCATTTTGAAGGTAATTCCATTATGCCTCTCTCATAGAAACCCTTGTCTCTATTGGCAAAAAACTGGAACAGTCGATTTTCACAAGCTTCTCTCGAGGCGAATTTTTCACCAGCAAAATCATTCGCCATAGACAGAAACAGGTGGTAATCACTTGGTGCCAGGTCCGGACTATAAGGCGGATGCATAAGAACCTCCCAACCAAGCTCCCGGAGCTTCTGGCGAGTCACTATCGATGTGTGTGGCCTGGCGTTGTCCTGATGGAACACAATTCCTCTCCTATTGGCCAAAGCTGGCCGCTTCTGGGCGATTGATTCCTTCAGACGGTACAATTGTTGACAGTATAGGTCAGAATTAAGAGTTTGGCCGTAGGGGAGCAGCTCATAGTGGATGATTCCCTGCCAATCCCACTAAACACACAGCAAAGCCTTCCTGACCGTCAATCTTGGCTTGACCACCGTTTGCGCCGGCTCACCGCGTTTCGATCACGATCGTTTTCGTTTGTACATATAGAATATATGTCTATAGATGAATCAGACAGAAATTCTAAAAAATTCTTAATAATTTGTGAAAAAATTATAAAATTATATAGATTAATTTTAAGTAACCATACGGTAACGAGTTGTGCTTTGAATGGGTAACGAGTGAAGGTAACGCATTATTTTTTATAAGTAACTTTTTCAACCCTGTTTATCACATTTACTCCAGTTAATATGGGGCCGCATCTTTATTCTGCCATCATTGGCCAGACGTATATATTCCATTGATGCAATACATTTTGCATCTGTTGTTAATAATCTTATAAGTATTTCATCTCAGAACGCGTTCCTTGACACAACTTATTATAAAATTAAACTTTTAATTATTGCAAAAATCAGTTCACACGACACTAGAAGTTTCTGTCAGCAGATATTATTAAAAGTAAACGTATTAAGTAAAGATTATATGAAATATTTATTGTTGCTGCTTTTCATCTTATTAAATGTTGTATATATGTGAGAGCAAATTTTTCTGATATTACTTATTATTACAAAAACTATATCATATTGAGATGCATGTGGTCTTTAACATAATGACAAGCAAACCATACACGTATAAGTGTATCTGCTTTGAATATTCATATAAATAATACATATTTTTAACCGAACTTCTCTAACATTATTTATTCACAAAAAATCACATAGCACCATGCAAGATTTCTGTAGCATAAATCAATGAGTAATACGTAACTCACATATGCTATAGTGCTATAGGTATACATTTTCTGCTTTTTATATTATTATATAAAAAGCATATATTTCTATATATGCAAGCATATATTAGGTGGTAAACTTAGTTCCTGCGGTTTTTTTGTTTAAAAAACTCATTTATTTCGACATCAAAAGCAAAAAATACATTAATCGAAGTATTTTCCCTCGCTAGCTATACATTTTTCCCATCTTTCGGGCAACGCGTAGATTCCGCGACGATAGAACGATTGGTCTTTTGATGCAATCCATTCGTCGATCCATTTTCGCACATCCTCGTCATTTCTGAAGTGTGTATCCACCAAGCCTCGATCGGAACAAGTAATAGTCCGAAGGAGCTAAATCTGATGAATTCGCTGGATGCGGGAGAACTTCCCACTCGAGATGCATCAATGTTTCTTTGATGGCTTTGGCAACGTGTGGTCGAGCGTTGTCGTGCAAAAGCATGACTTTACGTCGATTGCTGGCTACTGCTGGCCTTTTTTCCAACAATGCTTCATTCAGACGGTTTAATTGTGATTGATATCGATCCCCCGTGATACTTTCGTTCGGTCTGAGTAGCTCATAATAAACGACGCCGTGCATATCCCACCAAATGCAAAGCATTGCTTTGTGGCCATGAATATTTCTCTTTGGTGTGGATGTCGATGGTTGGCCAGGGTCTACCCATGATTTTCTTCGTTTAGGATTATCGAAGTATATCCATTTTTCATCGCCAGTCACTATGCGCCACAAAAAACTCTTCTTTTTCTGCCTGGCGAGCAGAGAAATAGAGATGTTTAAGCGATTCGCAATGGCATTTGCGGTTAATTCGTGTGGTACCCATTTTCCCTCCTTTTGAATTTTTCCCATTGCATGTAGACGTTTGGAAACAGCCATCGGAGTAACATTTAATGCTGCAGACAATTCTTGGAGCGTTTGAGTAGAGTTTTCGTCCAATAATGCCTGCAAATCGGTGTCTTCAAACTTTTTCGGTTGGCCTGAGCGTTCTTTATCATTGACATCAAAATCACCACTCTTAAATCGCTGAAACCATACTTGGCATGTTCTTTCCGATGGAGCATAATTGCCATAAGCTTCGAAAAGCAATTTATGAGCTGCAGCTGCAGTTTTTTTTCAAGTCAAAGTAACGAAGCAGCACATGTCGAT
>NW_022639631.1:274975-275243 GCF_010583005.1 Odontomachus brunneus | reverse complement strand
TTTGGAAAGCTCTCGAGATGTGCTATAAGAATATGCAATGAAAAATGGGGTGTTCCATTTAAAAAAATTAATGTGACCTTGACCTGACCTTCGCTACGCAACCCAAGGTCAAACTGATGTGATCAGTAAATACATCTTTTTAAACGCCACAACTTTTATCTGAAACATTTTTTTCTAAAATGCTTAGTTTTCGAGATATTTCACCGGTCCGGGACTTTTTGAACACCCTGTATAAGTATATAAATTTATATAAGTATATAAGTATATA
>NW_022639631.1:273107-274902 GCF_010583005.1 Odontomachus brunneus | reverse complement strand
TATATATATATATATATATATATATATTGTGACGTGGCGGCCGAAGGGCGCCCGTTACAAGGGCGAGACAGCTCAGTTCGTGCGATTTTAGTGCATACTGGAGGGGGTTTGCATAGCACTCCCGGAATCGTTGCCGCGATTGGAACCGACGGTTTCCCGCGGTCATATCGGTCGAGCGTAGATAGGTAATTAGCGAAGCGAATGCGATCCCGCAAATGGGATGGTCAGCGCATCCTGAGAAAATGTGCCCCAACTCACCTCGCCAATCACGACGGGAAGAAATACAGGACACCGAGGGAACAGGAAGAAGGAAGAAACGTCACCGGCCGAAGGGAAAGTCGCCGTTTACGGACGGAAATAATACGGGGATAACGGCACTTTAACTCGCTTTACATAAGAACGTGTTACCGTTCCGATTTCGGCTGCCGCTGGCGATGTTTGTTTACAGCACGCCGCTAGACACGGGAAGGATAGGTGCAAGGCAGACTCTCAACAGCTGACGACGATCGACAACAAAGCAGGTGCCGTGGAAACAACGAGATCCCGGCGAGACAGGCTAGAGAGAGAAAGAGAGATGGAGAGAGAGAGAGAGAGAGAGGGGGGGGAGGGAGGGAGGGAGACTCGCCGAGAGGAGAAAAAGCGAGAGCAACGGGAGAGGAAGGAGACTTGCTCATGATCGACAGATTTGCCTAGAGATTCGAGAGATTCCCGTGATTCGAGAGACTTGACGTGAGATTCCGGAGATTCCCGCGACTCTCGAGGCTCACGACGGGTTCACGATCAAGTTAATGAAAACTCAGAGGATACCGCACGGAACCTCGACCTTTGGTGCTATCTTCGCGTTATCGTGTTCTATCGAGGACGAATGTCTATTGTGAGATATCTCGGCAGCGAGTGACCGATTCCCGAGCTAGACCAGCCAAGCCGTACGTCCACAGAGCGACAATTACGAGGCGAAGCGACCGCCAGCGTACGAGACTGCAGGCCCGGAGTGGAGGCGAGGAAGAATCCGACCTTTTGTAATACCTCTCATTTGTTTGCGTGTTAACGTCGTGCAACTACCGTCTCGAGAATGTCGCATGCGGAGTGGTCGCGCGAGAATTATACGAGAGATCCGAACCGGGGCAAGTAATTAGTTAACATATCGACGCGTGCGAGAGAGTGGAAAACGCACTTGGAATACCTGTACCGACCGAATAAAGATCCATACCGAAAGTACAATTGCATCTTTCCTCGACTTTCCGCCTACCACGATAAAACCCACCTCTCCTCCGACTCAAATTAAAAAAAGAGCTACCGGTCCCGTTAAGTTCCCGCGATATCGACGATGGACTATACTTAGAGATTTTGGCGAATACGACTTTGTGAGGAGGTGCGGCCTTACCGCATCTGGCGCCCAACTTGGGTTGGTGAGCTCGTACCGAAATCCGGGAACCGCGGTAATTTGTCGACGAGGTGGACAGGCGACTGTCCGTCAGTATCGATAAGAAAGTCGTTGCAATATATATATATATATATATATATATATATATATATATATATACAAAAGCATACATAATAGTGAATCTCTAAGACAGTATATATAATTACATGAAAAATTTTATTATATCACATTATATATGGCTACATGAGATGGTTCGTTAATCAAAATAATAATGTCTCATGTGTCAGGATACGTAATACTGATTGCGATATCAATAATTGTGTCTATCAGTGAACCTCTCTGACAGTATATATAATTGTATGAGATAGTTTGCTTCAATAATATTTCACATTTCAAAATATGTTGCTCTAA
>NW_022639631.1:269885-273097 GCF_010583005.1 Odontomachus brunneus | reverse complement strand
ATATATATATATATATATATATATATATATATATATATATCCAAAAGCATATATCTAAAAGTGAATCTCTCTGTCACTATGTATAAATTCATGGGATGCTTTTTTTCAATATCTCACATTTGAGAATACATTCCTCAGATTTTTATAGGAAGAGTAATTAATCAGACCGCGAATTTTTTTGATACTATGTATAATTATGTAAGATAATTCGCTTCAATCATGTCTTACATATGAGAAAATGACACAGTTTGTTATAGGAAAAGTAAAGTACATGTGGAAAAGATCGTTTTTGTTTGTTACAGAAAACATTTGGTAACAGTGAATCTTTAAGACAGTATATATAATTACATGAAATATTTTATTATATCACATTACATATGGCTACATGAGATGGTTCGTTAATCAAAATAATAACATCTCATGTGTCAGAATATGTAATACTGATTGTGATATCAATAATTGTGTCTGAGTGAACCTGTGTGACACTATATGTAATTGTATGAGATAGTTTGCTTCAATAATATTTCACATATTAGAATATGTAGCTCTAATACTTTTAAAAACAATTGTGTATCTGTCAGAGCAAATCTTTCTGAAAATACTTTTACTGAATAATGATTCGTTTTATCTCTATAAATATTTCAAGTCAGTTTGTGTTACAAAGATGTTGCATATATTACAAACATACATGTGACAATGCCAAAGGAGATACCTGCGGTATCAAATTGTATTTTATGTTTTGACATTGAAATACATGTTTACAAATTCAATTGAAAGCAGTTTAGGTTTAAATAACCATCTTTGCTTTCATTATTCTATGCAATTTATTACATTACAATATAGACGTGCATATTTATTAAGCAGCTCACGTCAGAATAGACGTCTCTAATTTTATATATTATTGGAAATAATTACATTGCAATTTACATGTACAATATTTTCAATGCAGCTCACGTCAACATAGACTCCTCTGGTTTTACACATTATTCCAAACAATTACATTACAATGTACATCTATTATATTTATTATGCAGCTCACGTCAGAATAGACGTCTCTAATTTTATATATTATTGGAAATAATTACATTGCAATTTACATGTACAATATTTTCAATGCAGCTCACGTCAACATAGACTCCTCTGGTTTTACACATTATTCCAAACAATTACATTACAATGTACATCTATTATATTTATTATGCAGCTCACGTCAGAATAGACGTCTCTAATTTTATATATTATTGGAAATAATTACATTGCAATTTACATGTACAATATTTTCAATGCAGCTCACGTCAACATAGACTCCTCTGGTTTTACACATTATTCCAAACAATTACATTACAATGTACATCTATTATATTTATTATGCAGCTCACGTCAGAATAGACGTCTCTAATTTTATATATTATTGGAAATAATTACATTGCAATTTACATGTACAATATTTTCAATGCAGCTCACGTCAACATAGACTCCTCTGGTTTTACACATTATTCCAAACAATTACATTACAATGTACATCTATTATATTTATTATGCAGCTCACGTCAGAATAGACGTCTCTAATTTTATATATTATTGGAAATAATTACATTGCAATTTACATGTACAATATTTTCAATGCAGCTCACGTCAACATAGACTCCTCTGGTTTTACACATTATTCCAAACAATTACATTACAATGTACATCTATTATATTTATTATGCAGCTCACGTCAGAATAGACGTCTCTAGTTTTATATATTATTGGAAATAATTAAATTGCAGTTTACATGTATAATATTTTTAATGCAGCTCACGTCAGCATAGACGCCTCTGGCTTTATCTATTATAGAAAAAAGTACATTACATATAAATCTGCTGCATACGGTGAATTCTTCATATTTTATTGCTTCCATCACATGTTCTTCGTGCACACGGTTTGTTGTGAGACTGTCAAATTTCACAGCTGATTGTATGTACACTTCAGTTGCGTTCCTATCTACACTGCGAATAGACTTCAGACTTCAATGATTGGCTGAGTACACCTAACCATTAGTGACCCTACGTCATTGCTTTACACTGCGAATACAAATATCTTAGCCCATGGGTGCGTTCCACTTAACGTTCGCAACGACGCAAGCGTAATTCTATCTTTGTTGCTCATTGCATGTTAAACAAAGATAGAATAACACCGCGTCCTTGCGAGCGTTAAGTGGAACGCACCCCATGTCGTATATACTACAGACTGTCAGTTCTGGGTTGCGTTTCGAAATTCACTGCGAGTACTGAAAATCTATAATTCATGTCACGTATACTATAGAATTTCAGTACTGACAGTGAATTTCGGAACGCAGCCCTGGGCAGTCAACTCTAAAGCTCACCGCACATGAAATGACATAGTTGCATATGCATATATGTAAGATCATATGGACCAATGAGCATTGAATATTAAGTCGCCAGATTGATGTTAAATGTTTAATATTCGATGCTCATTGGTTCATACGATCTCATGCTATGTATGTGCAGTTCTTTTTTCATGTATTATACTCCTAAAGGTGTAGTCCCATGCAGGAACCCGATTCCTAACGGCGTGCGAGTGAGATGCGCATGCAAAAATCTATAATTCACGTAATATATACTATACATTTACGCTTGCGTATTTCGCTCGCATATCGTTAGGAATCGAGCCCCTGAGCTGGGAAATTTTGCCCCAGCGCACTGGCATTTTACTTCTTCCACTTCTCAAGCTGAGTTCCCACTTTGCGCGTCACGTGTCGCGTCATTCGAGTTAAGCCAATCAAATCGTCCCATTTTATTCGGCCTAAATTTACGTAATAAAATGGGACGATTTGATTGGCTTAACTCGGACGCGACGCGTGACGTGCTAAATGGCAACGCACCCTCACACAAACACTTCTGTCTATCCGTGTGACTACGCGTGCTCGGCCGGGTTCGACGCGTCGAGCGAGAGAGAGAGATTGTCATTCCCTATTTTTCGCTCTATAGCCGCTCCGCGCAGCTACGCGATATGGAGCGAGAAAGAGAAAATGACATTCTCTGTCTCGCTCGGCGCGCCGAACTCGGCCGAGCGCGCGTAGTCACACGGACGAAAAGATGCGTCTCTGTGTGAGGAGTGGAAGGAGTAAAACGCCAGTGTGCCCGGACAACTTCCCACCTCTGCATAGGACTGCATTCTTATGTAGGATATTAATATATATATATATA
>NW_022639631.1:268821-269542 GCF_010583005.1 Odontomachus brunneus | reverse complement strand
TATATATATATATATATATATATATATATATATATATATATATATATATATATATATATTTCTATACATGATAGCAAGGTCTTATATATCATTGCATGTTATTTGCATAACCAGTTTACATCATATTAGATGTCCCTAGCATTCTGTATTATTAAAAGCAAGCATATTTAATTTCTGAAGTACTGCTTTTACTTTTAATAGTCTCATAATATTTGTACATATGATAATAACCTCTTAAATGTCATTGCATTTTATTGCAATAATGCATATTGACAATTTATATTATTTAAAATAAGTACATTCATATTTCAATAGCTATCTTTGCTATCATAACCAGCTCACGTAAAAAAAACGCCTCTGGTACTTTATATTATATATTATATTTATAATTTGGAAATGTTCTTCTTATTTTAAACTATTTTCTTAACCAGTCCACGTCATTGCAGACGCCTCTAGCATTTTTATTATTATAATTATACATTATATATATTGTTACACTCGCGGACGCGGAGAGGAATAAGACACTTGAATACAAAACGAACAGGAACTTTATTATAAAGCAATCCAATATGCACATCCAGACAGTTTGCAAGCTGTCGAGAGACTCTCTCTTACGGCTGTTATAATCAAAACAGCCGAAACACACTCTTAGCAACCGTTGTCAAAGATCTCGTCTCGCAACCCGCGGACTTCAGATGCGACGCACTCGCAACACTGCCCC
>NW_022639631.1:268220-268693 GCF_010583005.1 Odontomachus brunneus | reverse complement strand
GATATCGGTCCGTCGGATCGTCGTATCCCGGACGAGCCCCCAAAATGTTACACTCGCGGACGCGGAGAGGAATAAGACACTTGAATACAAAACGAACAGGAACTTTATTATAAAGCAATCCAATATGCACATCCAGACAGTTTGCAAGCTGTCGAGAGACTCTCTCTCACGGCTGTTATAATCAAACAGCCGAAACACACTCTTAGCAACCGTTGTCAAAGATCTCGTCTCGCAACCCGCGGACTTCAGATGCGACGCACTCGCAACACTGCCCCACTCTCTATCAATTGTTGTCCCGACAATTTATTCTGTTTGTCTTCTGGGGTTCTGTCTTGTCCTGACCTCAGCTGCTGCTGCAGGTCTTTTGGAACGTTGAATTCCCCATCTGAAGAACAGCAGAAACTTCCATCATCTTCCCGTAGAAAATCCATCGTGTCGTTCTTTAATTCTCAATCTCTTCTTTCTTCGATCAG
>NW_022639631.1:260550-268210 GCF_010583005.1 Odontomachus brunneus | reverse complement strand
ACGCGACCCGTGTAACTCACGCATCGCGCCCCCCGCGCTCTCGCACGAAGAAACATTCTCGGAGGGACTTAGCTGTAAAAGTCGTTGCTCCAGGCAACTCAGAGCTACGTCGCGCTCTTGTAGACGAGCCTCCATCTCGCTGCGAAAACGCTGCTGTTCCCGACTCTCCTGCCGCCGCTCCTCGCGCAGCTGTCACGTCTCGCTGCGTTTGTGTCTCTGATATCGGTCCGTCGGATCGTCGTATCCCGGACGAGCCCCCAAAATGTTACACTCGCGGACGCGGAGAGGAATAAGACACTTGAATACAAAACGAACAGGAACTTTATTATAAAGCAATCCAATATGCACATCCAGACAGTTTGCAAGCTGTCGAGAAACTCTCTCTCTCACGGCTGTTATAATCAAAACAGCCGAAACCCACTCTTAGCAACCGTTGTCAAAGATCTCGTCTCGCAACCCGCGGACTTCAGATGCGACGCACTCGCAACAATATTCTTCATAAATATTTTGATATGCTGTCACTTGTTTTGCATGTCCCTGCCTCTTTAAATCCTGCATGGTTATGTTGACGTTTTGACAGCTGTGACATACACTGTTGCCACTACAAATGAGGACTTCGCTACATGTAACATATGTAGTTCGTTCTTTATAGCTGCACTGGTGCAATAAATTGAAGTGAGGAAACATATACTTGTCTCATTTTAATTTATTGCACATCAGTTCCGCAGTACAGCTAAAAAGAACATATATACCGTTACTATTCTTTTTAGTTGCACTACTGAACTGATGCAATAAGTAAGAATGAGACCAGTGGTCTATTCTTTTTAGATGCACTGCAGAAGTGATGCAAAAAGTTAGAGAGAAATAAAATATACTTGTTGAGCATTACAGCTAAAATTAACAGACCAATAATTAGTAAAATTTTTACATTACGATTGCTGCTGAATATCTATTATTCATGTTGCCTATTACATTTTTATTTCATACTGACCGTGAATATCGAAAAGCAGCCATAGATTGTTATTAATAAGTTATTCGTGTCACAAACATTCTTCACATTTTCCCGCCGCCACCTAGTATGCCCTCCTCCTTCTATGGTGGATTCTCCATGGCGCATTGCGTCCAAGCACCCGGAGGCTGCCAAAAAATTGGTGTCGACCCCGGGGCTTATTTGTATTATTTGCACCGGATGAGGAGAGGCAACGGTGGAGACAGGCATACATGGACAGCAGGTCTTAAAGGATAGCAAACTTTGACTTTGAGAGACTGACAGCTGTACCATTTGGTACAGTAACATTGTTTCTCTCTGTAGTCGCCGTGCGCTCGGGATCGCGCCAGAGATGTCGCTTCCGAACGGCATGTCTGAGCGTTATCTAGGAAGAGGAGAGTGTCGTGAGCGTGGAGCGTCAGGTAGCTCAGTGGTTTAGAGCAGTCGTCCGGTAAGTGAAAGACCCGGGTTCGAGTCCCGGCCTAGCAGGACGCGTTCTAGATATTTTTCTCTTTCTGGAACGAAAAAGATACGCAGATCTCGAACGCACGGCATCCCGCCGCCACCTAGTATGCCCTTCTCCTTCTAGCGTCCCTACTGTTACGGGTGAGTAAAAAAGTGACCACGCGGGGATCGAACCCGCATCCTGTGGATCCATAGGCGCGTGCTCAACCACTGAGCCACGCAGCACTCCTCTCATCTTAACTTCTTATCGTCGACATAAGTCATACATAGGATATGTAACACTATCTAACCTCAAAAAACACCCCGAAGCGGCATTTTACGTGGTTCCCAATCGCAGAGGTAGTAAAAGAATTAGGACAAAGTTCATTCGAGACAGAAATGTTAAATACATTTCCTATTCTATTTTGTCTTATAAACAAGTTTCGTACAATTCGTAGCGTCAGAGTAACTTCCGAAAAGTAACTGATGTTTTTTATTTACTTTCAAGCTGTAACTTCTTAGTATAAGTAGAACTGCTGGAGTCTCGTTAATTCTTCGAAGGAACTTGAAATTTACCAATAGTTTCAAAAGATTCATACTAACAAACTTTTCTTTCACTTCAGTGAAATACTTGCATTACATCTCGGAATTTCAAGAGAAAAACGTATACTCTCTGTAGAACTCAATTCTTTCCAAAATTATTTTTACGGCAAATATTTCAAAATTATTTTTAGAACTATTTTTTTCCAAGCGTTATTTCAGGACATTTATTTCAAATCTTTTCAGAGCTAATACTCACAAACAGTTCTTTTCAGAGCTAAAACTCACAAACAGTTCTTTTCAGAACCAACACTTACAAACAGTTCTTTTCAGAGCTAAAACTCACAAACAGTTCTTTTCAGAACCAACACTTACAAACAGTTCTTTTCAGAGCTAAAACTCACAAACAGTTCTTTTCAGAACCAACACTTACAAACAGTTCTTTTCAGAGCTAAAACTCACAAACAGTTCTTTTCAGAACCAACACTTACAAACAGTTCTTTTCAGAGCTAAAACTCACAAACAGTTCTTTTCAGAACCAACACTTACAAACAGTTCTTTTCAGAGCTAAAACTCACAAACAGTTCTTTTCAGAACCAACACTTACAAACAGTTCTTTTCAGAGCTAAAACTCACAAACAGTTCTTTTCAGAACCAACACTTACAAACAGTTCTTTTCAGAGCTAAAACTCACAAACAGTTCTTTTCAGAACCAACACTTACAAACAGTTCTTTTCAGAGCTAAAACTCACAAACAGTTCTTTTCAGAACTATTCGCCAAAAACAGTTCTTTTGAGAACTAATAACCGCAAGCAGTTTTTTTCAGAACGAAATTTTTTTTTCCAATAGTCATCCAATCTTAGCTTTATTTCCAATATGTCCCGAGCAGACATGGTGCATGGTGGCTGCAACCCCTATAATTATTTAGGCGTAGATGGTCACAAGGGGAAAGATTTGAGGTATCTCTGTATACCTCTGAAACGAAAGTTTCCTTCTTTTCCTCCAAGTGCTAAAATTTGTTGGGAATGCAGGTGCCGTTATAGTAAAAGTATTAAGAGTGAGATTCTGAGTCATCTCAAAATGTACCGGATAGGTAAAGTGATATTGATATGAATTTTTCAATTGATATGGATATTGATTCTTCTAATAATGTTGCTCAATCACTTTTAATTGAGACTGACGTTGTTTAGTCAAAAAGAGAAATGGAATTGGAAGAAATGCTAAATGGATTAAAAGAAAAATTTGCAAGCTTATCGACTAAAGATCCACAGAAGTTGAGTATCCTGACAATTGCTCCACAATCATGGTCTGTGAATAAAATTGCAAGTGAATTTTGATGCAGTTGGCAGCTAGCTCAGAAGTCTAAAGAATTTAGAGCTTTAAAGGGACTACTACTGCGAAATCAAGTCGAGAATTGCTCAAAGATACTGTCAAAAAAGTTATTGATTTCTACGAAGATGATGCGAATAGCATAATAATGCCTGGCAAAAAAGATGTTTCGGTGAAAAGCTTGGAAAGTCGTTGTTTGATTCAAAAGCGCCTTCTCTTAATGGATTTGAGAACACGTTATGTAACATACAAAGAAAATAATGTAAATTCTTCTGTGAGCTTTAGCAAATTTGCTCAGCTTCGTCTAAAACATTGTGTTCTTGCAGGTTCCAGTGGAACACATTCCTTTGTGTTTACACGATTCATCAGAATTGTAAATTATTATTGGATGCTATTAATATAAAAAAGCTCACTAAAGATTCAAAAAATCCAATAAATGACTATAAAGATTGTCTACAGAAAATTACTTGTAAGCATCCCAGCGATCAGTGTTTTTTAGGCGAATGTAGCAAATGTCCAAGTTTATTGCAATTCCCACAACAATTAATGGAAGAGAAAGCTACTCATCAAGTGCAATTTAGTGCCTGGACTGCGACAGATCGATCGACTTTGCTAACGCAAATCCTTTCTATAAATGATTTTATCGATGAATTAGGCGATAAATTAGTTCTTTTAAAACCTCATAGCTTCATAGCAAAATAAGTCTCAGTTCTTCGAAAATAAAAAAAAGAATCTTGATGAAAGTAAAGTACTAGCTTTGTTAGACTTCTCTGAAAATTACAAATACTTCGTTCAGGAGGTGTCCTAGGCTTTTCACTTCAACAATACTCAATGTACCGTTTTTCCTGTGGTTTATTACTACAAACAAAATTCAGTAATTCAATACAAATCTCTAGTTTTTTTATCGGACAGCACAAGGCATGACACAGCAGCTGTTTATACAATGCAGAAAATGCTAATTTCACATATAAAACAAAGTCTGCGCGCAAAGAAAATTGTTTATTTCACTGACGGCGCAAAACAGCATTTTAAAAATAAATTCCAAATGATTAATTTTATCAATCATAAAACAGACTTTGGTGTGCAGGCTGAATGGCATTATCACGCAATTGCTCACAGCAAAGGAACATCCGATGGTGTTGGAGCCTTATTCAAGAGGGAAACTGCAAGAAGTAGTCTTTATGTAAACCAGCTGATTCCATTCTGTCTCCTGAAAAACTTCTCAAATGGGGTCAGAATCATTTCAAAACATTTTTTTACAGCAAAATAGAACATGATAAGGTTGCTCGATCGCTTAATAAAAGATTTAACGAGGCTGTAGCAGTTCCACAAATACAAAAGGGTCATAGCTTCACACTAAATAAAACACATGAGCTATTAATCAAAAGTTACTCTAATGCTACGACTGGTACGAAACTTATTTACAAGACAAAATAGAAAATGTATTTAACATTCCTGTCTCGAAATCCTTACAAATGAGCTTAGTCCTAATTCTTTTATTACCTATGCGATTGGGAACCACGTAAAACTGCTGTTTTGGGCTGTTTTTTGAGGTTAGGTTGAAACGCTTTAGTGATAAACCAGAAATGAGTATAGATTCGTATTCAGCGGAACAAAATACATGAGAATAGGCTTTGTTCATAATTTTTTGATCACATCTACGATTGGGAATCACGTAAATCTGCTGTTTCGGGGTGTTTTTTGAGGTTATGTAGGAACGCTTGAGTAACGAACCAGAAATGAGTTGAGATTCGTGTTCAGAGGGTTAAAATACATAAAAAAAGCTTGGTTCCTAATTTCTCAATCACCTATACGAATATTAAACTCGAAAACCGCTGGCTCGTTATGACGTCATCGTGCTGTTACAGCCATGGAGGTTAGATTTCCTGAATTTCGAAAACCTGCCACTCGGTGATAAAAAAAAAAAATAGAGATTCTAAGCTTTCATTTGCACCGTCGCCCGATTTTTTAGGATTAAATGAGTTTTGGGGAGCATGGGGTCTCCCGTCCAAAAAGAATGCCCCATATATATATATATATATATATATATATATATATATATATATATATATATATATATATTATATATGATGTGTAAGTGCATTCCGAATTCCGCATAAAACGCGCATTTCCTATAGTATACGTAACATAAGTTGTAAATAAATGCGCGCATATGCGTAACGCGGCCTATGTTACAGAGAAAAACAACATGCAAGAACATTAATTTAAACAGATATAATTCCAATATGATTCTGGTCATCATATTAGAATTATATCTGGTAATATCATTAATAATCTACTGTTTAATACAAAATATATATTTTATGATATATAATATAGTTTTTTATGATAATAATTGTTAAAATTTAATTATAATAGAAAGACAAATATGTCCAGTAAACAAATTGAGCGCAGACTGCGCGCAGATTGGCAGCAAATTTGATAAAAACCCACAGCAAAACCATAGCCATCTGTGTTTACATTAGGCTACGGTTTTAGCGACAGATCTTGCTGTCGGACAATTGGTGCCAAATTTGCAGCAAAAACTGTGCAAAGCTTGCAGCGCAGCAAGGTCTGCGCGGTTTCTGCTGCTAATCTGCCGTCAAATCGCTACAAGCTTTGCGCGGTTTTTGTTGCAAATCTGCAGCAATTATCCTACAACAAGCTCTATCGCATATCTGGCGGCAATTTGGCAGCAAGATTTGATATAACAGATCCTGCATCAAATTTGTTATCTATTTGCCATCAAAAGTTGATAGCAAGCTCTGCTCGAAATCTGCTCGCACAGGTTTGGCTATCTGGGTTCTATATGATTTGTGCTATGGTTCTATTATTATTTCCTGGTAGCACGCTGTTACGGCATTTCTGCTGCGTTTATATTGTTACGATCTGAAACGACAGCACATGCTCGATTTTTGCTACGTTTCTGCCATGACAGTATGCTTTCTATTAAACTCAACTTCTAACGACTTCCTGTCCATGCGACCTGACGTCAATTTATATTTGATTTTAGTCTGATTCTTGTTGACATTTCATATAATCATGTAAATTATATTTTTTCTCTGTTACTCATACTCAGCCTTATTTCTGCAGCATTCCTACCATCATACTATGATGCAAGTTCATGTTACCTTTTTGTTTTATTTCTACATATACTATTTGACACAGCAGCTTATGCTTCGATACTGCCAAAATTATGCCAGCACAGCATGCAACACACAGTTTGCAAAATCTGTCTTTAGCAGACTTGGCTATCTGAGGTTCATATGTGGAAACATAACTTGACAGAATTTCGTAATGAACTTGCTTCAACGTTTTTAAATACAAATATTAATCATACTCAAGGAGATAAGATACTTGCAGACTTATGTACCCACCCATGTTTCTACTCATACGACAAAATATCTACTACAAACTCCTCGTGAAAAAATGCAAATGACAAAAATGGAACCAGGAGAATATTACTATGTAGGTCTTAAAAAACAAATTATTAAAAAGTTAAAAGTACTTACATTATTAGATATTCCATATCATTTAGAAATTGATGTTTAGACAGATGAAATGTCTATTCACAACAGTAATCGAAGATTATATGAATTAGTCTTCATGGTTACTTTATCAACTGTTGTACGAATGTGGTGGTACGAAAGTATTCGCTGCACGGGTGATCAAGTAATTTGTGTTTCTATATTAAAAAAACTGTCATACACACAAATATATATATATATATATATATATATATATATATATATATATAAGGTGTAGTAAAAAGAAATCCATTATTTTTCCAATAGATGGCTTTAATAATGTGTATCTCGCGTTATATAAGTGCGATCGGTTTACGCTAGATGGCGTTAGAAAGATAAGATTTCGTACTAAAAAAACTTCTGAGACAGTTTTGTAATTGTTTGACTCAGTATTGTTTGAGCGCGCGTCAAAGATGGACACCAGCAAAGAGAAAATACGCCATATTTTACAGTTCTTCTTCGATAAAGGCGAAAACGTAAGCCAGGCGGCTAAAAATGTGAATAGTGTTTATGGTCCTGATACTGTAGCCAATCACGCGCAATTTTGGTTTCGTCGATTCCGTTCCGGTAATTTTGATGTCAAAGATGCACCACGCTCTGGAAGGTCAATTGTTGAAAATGTCGATAAAATAATGGAAATCGTCGAGTCCCACCGTCATGTAAGCACTGTTTCGATTGTCCAGGAGCTAAATTGTACAAAAAATCGTTTAGAACCACTTGAGTAAAGCTGGATACAAAAAGAAGCTCGATGTATGGGTGCTACACGAGTTAACGCAAAAAAACCTCATGGACCGAATTTCCATCTGCGAATCGCTGCTGAATCGCAACAAAA
>NW_022639631.1:260432-260540 GCF_010583005.1 Odontomachus brunneus | reverse complement strand
TGTGAGATCGGGTGATCTGGCCGGCCATTCAATAGCTCCTCGTCTACCTATCCAACGATCAGGAAATACTGCATTAAGATAATTACGAACATTCCTCTTGTAATGCGG
>NW_022639631.1:260239-260422 GCF_010583005.1 Odontomachus brunneus | reverse complement strand
GCAAACGGTGGCCAAGCCAGGATTGACGGTCAGGAAGGCTTTGCTGTGTGTTTGGTGGGATTGGCAAAGAATCATCTACTATGAGCTGCTCTACGGCCAAACTCTTAATTCAGACCTGTACTGTCAACAATTGTACCGTCTGAAGGGATCAATCGCCCAGAAACAGCCAGCTTTGGCCAATAA
>NW_022639631.1:259966-260229 GCF_010583005.1 Odontomachus brunneus | reverse complement strand
ATCAATCGCCCAGAAGCGGCCAGCTTTGGCCAATAGGAGAGGAATTGTGTTCCATCAGGACAACGCCAGGCCACACACATCGATAGTGACTCGCCAGAAGCTCCGGGAGCTTGGTTGGGAGGTTCTTATGCATCCACCTTATAGTCCGGACCTGGCACCAAGTGATTACCACCTGTTTCTGTCTATGGTGAATGATTTTGCTGGTGAAAAATTCGCCTCAAGAGAAGCTTGTGAAAATCGATTGTCCCAGTTTTTGCCAATAA
>NW_022639631.1:259076-259956 GCF_010583005.1 Odontomachus brunneus | reverse complement strand
GTATATAATATTCACCCTGTATATATATGTACAGGGTGAGTCATTTTAATTGAACCAGCCAATATCTCGAAAAATATGGAAGATACGGAAAAATATTTCAAACAAAAGTTGTATGGTTCGGAGGGGGACATAAGATGGTACAATTGGCTTGATCCTGAATAGTCATTTAAAAATCACGTGAAAGTCACCTTCAATTTCTTAAATGGAAACCTCCATTTTTCATTGCATACTCTTGTAGCTTTTTTCGAGAGCTTTTCAAAACGTTATATTAAAATATTTTTGCATTAAGTATCTTTCGAGTTAAAAAGCTTTAAAATTATAATATTGTTGCCATTAGCATTGGTACTGTCACGTCCGGATAGGGAACGTGGAGACATTTCTGCTCACGAGGAAGCTAAGTCGAGTTTGTGGTTCTATGGGAATCACCATGCAAGGCTCTGGTCTATCTCCCTAAGGATTCCCTCGGATGGCACGTTCGGGAGGAGGAAGAAGCTTGGGAAGCAAGGGAAGAGACCCCAGGTGAGTTATCGCTGAAGTGTGGGCTCTCGGCCGCACTCGAGCTGACTCGCGGAGGCTCCCGTCCCGGGTGTTTGCCGGGGAGGTGCGGATCTGCATCCGCACTCGGCCCAGCGCTCAGCGCGAGTAGGGAAGCCGACGGTTCGCCAGAGGGATAACAGGTTGCGGCCGCACTCAAACCGGGTTGCGGGGCTCCCTTCCCGAGAGCTCGCCGGGGAGTTGCGAATCTATGTCCGCACTTGGCCCTGCGCGCGACCCGAGTCGGAAAACCAACCGCTCGCCAGTAGAGTGCTGCACTACAATCTTACTCGGATCACCCACCTGGAGGACAGGATTGATAGAAATTTATCGTTGTCCAAGTAAG
>NW_022639631.1:245224-258994 GCF_010583005.1 Odontomachus brunneus | reverse complement strand
CTTAAATGGAAACCTCCATTTTTCATTGCATACTCTTGTAGCTTTTTTCGAGAGCTTTTCAAAACGTTATATTAAAATATTTTTGCATTAAGTATCTTTCGAGTTAAAAAGCTTTAAAATTATAATATTGTTGCCATTAGCATTGGTACTGTCACGTCCGGATAGGGAACGTGGAGACATTTCTGCTCACGAGGAAGCTAAGTCGAGTTTGTGGTTCTATGGGAATCACCATGCAAGGCTCTGGTCTATCTCCCTAAGGATTCCCTCGGATGGCACGTTCGGGAGGAGGAAGAAGCTTGGGAAGCAAGGGAAGAGACCCCAGGTGAGTTATCGCTGAAGTGTGGGCTCTCGGCCGCACTCGAGCTGACTCGCGGAGGCTCCCGTCCCGGGTGTTTGCCGGGGAGGTGCGGATCTGCATCCGCACTCGGCCCAGCGCTCAGCGCGAGTAGGGAAGCCGACGGTTCGCCAGAGGGATAACAGGTTGCGGCCGCACTCAAACCGGGTTGCGGGGCTCCCTTCCCGAGAGCTCGCCGGGGAGTTGCGAATCTATGTCCGCACTTGGCCCTGCGCGCGACCCGAGTCGGAAAACCAACCGCTCGCCAGTAGAGTGCTGCACTACAATCTTACTCGGATCACCCACCTGGAGGACAGGATTGATAGAAATTTATCGTTGTCCAAGTAAGCTAATTCACTGTTTATTTCAAGACAATCAGCACTGGTAGTGGTGTGAGGAATGGCGGTACAGGACAACGAGATCTGGGAACTTCCCAAGTAAGATAATTCGTTAAGTCCGAAGGATATTGCCAAAGTCCGAATCTTAAAAGGATAGAAAAAGAATGTACTAAATGAAAAAAAGGAATGTATTAAGTATGTCTAAATAGCGCGATTAGTCGAAGTCCGAGTAAGTTGTCAGAGTCTGAATGTCAAGATCGAGAAATTTTCTAAGTCCGATATCGAGAAATATTCTAAGTCCGTATGAGTCGCCAGAGTCTAAGTGCCAGAAATTTTCTAAGTCCCGATATCGTGAAATATTCTAAGTGCCAGAAATTTTCTAAGTCCGAATGTCGTGCCAGAATCTAAGTGCCGTAAGTCGTGAAATTTTCTAAGTCCGGTAAGAGTAGCCTGAGTCTAAGTGCCAGAAATTTTCTAAGTACGGAGATTAGCTAAATATTCTAAGTCTGACTAAGAACCAGTGGAGGCGCCTCGTGTTGGGAGCCTCGGGGCTATATTAACTGAGCGCGGACCATGGAAGAATCTCCAAGCGATGGGTTTAAGCGGATCTTGGTGTGAACAACACCGACCATGGAGAAGTATTCGGCGTTGGGTGTAAGTGGATCCTGGTATGAACAAAGAAGTTTCGGTTTTCGGTTTGCATACATAATAGTTTACAATAATTGCTTATTTAGCATGCGACGGCGTACTTAATAGTATAAACAATAACGATTTTCAACTTAACAATTAAAGTCCTAAACAATTGACACGCGATCAGAGCTTTAATGGCGAATATATAATCTTGAGGGCCGTCTTTTATAAACAAAACAAAGTGCGTAATTAACAATTTGTTAATAACAATACTAAACAAGCAAATAATAAACTAATGACGGATTAATGGTCCTTGAACCTGCCCAAAGCGAGGTGCTTGATTAACAAATTGATAATTCCTAAACTAGGCAAATTGATAATTCCTAAACTAGGCAATTGCCTAAGCAGGCAATTGAAAAACTAATGGCGGATTCAAGGTCCCTGGGTCAGGCTCTTCCAGCGTCCTTAAATAACAATTGGATAGCTTCTAAATCAAACGTGCAAATGAAAAACAAATGGTGGATTCATGATCCTTAAGTCTGTCTCTTTCGATTAAGACAAAGTGCTTAATTAACAAATTGATAGCACCTAAACTAAGCGTGAAAATGAAAAACAAATGACGGATTCATGATCCTTAAATCTGTCCCTTTTGATTAAGATAAAGTGCTTAATTAACAATTTGATAACGCCTAAACTAAGCGTGCAAATGAAAAACAAATGGCGGATTCTTGCTCCTTAAGTCTGTCCCTTTTGATTAAGATAAAGTGCTTAATTAACAATTTGATAACGCCTAAACTAAGCATGCAAATGAAAAACAAATGGCGGATTCTTGCTCCTTAAGTCTGTCCCTTTCGATTTAGACAAAGTTCTTAACTAACAATTATATAACGCTTAAACTAAGCGTGCAAATGAAAAGCTAATGGCGGTTCATGATCCTCAAAGTTGCCTCTTTCGATTAAGACTAAGTGCTTAATTAACAAATTAATAATGCCTAAACTAAGCGCGCAAATGAAAAACAAATGGCGGATTCATGATCCTTAAGTCTGTCTCTTTTGATTAAGACAAAGTGCTTAATTAACAATTTGATAACGCCTAAACTAAACGTGCAAATAAAAAACAAATGGCGGATTCTTGCTCCTTAAGTTTGTCCCTTTCGATTTAGACAAAGTTCTTGATTAACAATTTAATAACGCTTAAACTAAACGTGCAAATGAAAAGCAAATGGCGGATTCATGATCCTCAGGGCTGCCTTTTTCGATTAAGATTAAGTGCTTAATTAACAAATTGATAACGCCTAAACTAAGCGTGCAAATGAAGAACAAATGGCGGATTCTTAATCCTCAAGGTTGCCTCTTTCGATTAAGACTAAGTGCTTAATTAACTAATTGGTAACGCCTAAACTAAGCATGCAAATGAAAAACAAATAGGAGACACGGGATACCGCGAGTGACTACCGTAAACCCTCGCGCTTAGTGACTATCACCGCGCTAGATATAAATAAACCATCGACATTTCACAGTAACGGGAGCGTCAGATTCAACAGTGACCAGGAGGAAGGAAACAAAAAGTCGCGTGCGCGACTACCGCGCGAAAACCAGATCCGGCAAAATTTACATAGCCGCGCCGGATTTGATCTAGTAAACTTGCCAATAAAGGAAGCTAAATGAAAAAGCATACCATTTCTTGTTGACACGGGATCCGCACTTAGTCTCGTAAAAATACAAACATTAGACGATGATAGCCCTATGACAGCAGATAAATTGACGCTAACGGGTATCACCGGACATAAAGCTTTCACTATAGGAAAAATAACCGTCACTGTCAGCTTAGGAAAACAGTGTCGGAAATTTGAACTATTTGTCGTACAAGATGATTTTCCAATCGAATACGAAGGGATCTTAGGAATAGATTTCCTTCACTAAATTCGACTATAAAACAAGAACAATGACGGTTTCCGGACAAAGTCTACCGCTGATACCACAGCAAATGTACAATCTCCCCGCGCGCAGTAAAGTAAAAATACGCGCCGCGGTGAACATAAATCGAGTGGGAGTAATCCCAGCTGAAGAAATTTCGCAGGGAATTTTTATTGGAAATTGCCTAGTAGAATCTGACAATTATATATATCCTACAACAATAAATAATGCCACCGACAACCCTGTCGGGATAACCACACCTTACGTAAGGTTAGAGGACACTACGGCGGGCGACGATGAAATTGACAAAGCGCCTAAAGAAATCAAGAACATAGAGAAGCAGAAAGCGAAGTCTCAGAAGAATAAGCTTAAAAAGCAGAACAAGTCTCGAGAATCCGTTATCGGGACTCTGGACAAATCTAAGGATGAAACGGACAAAAAACAGACCAATTCAGGCAAAAAATCCAAGAAAGCCCGAAAATCTAAAATAGCGGCAAAAGCAAAAGAAAACACTGCAATTATACAAAACATATTATTGAGCCAGGTTAAGGCGCCAGATCAAAGTACTCTTAAGGATAACATAAAAATTAAAGATGATAACCATGACACGAAAAAATTGAGCTCCAAAGGCGAGGAGAAAAACCGGAAAGGTAGTACCAAAAAGGAGCTGAAAAATCAACCTTATATTACCGACGATAGCCACGTTAATCATAACAAATCTGATACTAAGACTAAGCACAAGAACAAAGCAAGCAAGAATATGAAAGAAGGTAACGGAGAAAGCGCAGGGAGTAGAGTTCAGCAACAAACAAATGTTCCGAGCGATGACACAAAAGAGAAAATAAATATCGTCGACGAAAGCAGCTCGATGGAAATTGCAAAATCATCAACTCAAAACAAATCGGACACTCAAGAAGCTCCGTTTGAAAATATAATTGAGAAATCAAGCGTGACTACGAAAGCACGACAAAACAGAAAAACACGTCGAAGAAAGAACCATCATCGAAGAGCAAAACAAAGTCGAAAAAACTGAAGCTTGAAGTCGAGTGTAATAATAAGAATCGGGAGAAGTGGGAAAACGGTGTTAAAGAAATGCTCAAAAATAGTCCTCCCGAATTCAACAAATCGCTGGTTGATACTGAAGTCAAAGATCCTGAGCCAAAAGTGCTCGACAGCGCAAAAGTTGTTGAGGTAAACGGCAACGTGAAAGGTAAAACTAATTCTCGCAAGAAAGATAGAGCCTTACAAGGTAAAATAGAAACAGAAATCATTATCGATTTTACGTCATCGACAGTGCCAACAAGCGAAGTTTTAAATAAAACGAAAATTTTAATGTGTTCAGATAACGCAGAAAAAGTGATTGTCCCGAAACCAGAGCAAATAACCGAAGAAATTTCGAAAATTATAAAGGCGCCAACAACAGTTACTAAGGAGACCGATTTTAAAGAAGAGCCCAAGGAAATCGTCTTGTCGCCTAAAATAAATTGGCAAACTGAAGAAATAATACAAACTGACATCATACATAAGAATGATAAAATAGAGTTCAATGAAACTGAAGCTAAGGAGTCGATTGAAAACAAAAGAATGGAGTATCGTCAAACGGACGCTAAATTAAAAATAGAAAGGGCAATGTCTCCAGAGAGTCCGGAGAAAATAGGTGAGAATAAAGCTTCCATTAGTGATACGAACAATGAAAAAACTGAGAAGCGAGAAACGGAGAAAGGTCAGACGAAAACAAGCAAACAGAAAAGATCCGATAAAACGAAGTCCAATACGCAAAATACAGATAAACTCAAGATAGGCTCTTCATCCAAATCTCTAATCGAACCTATAGCGGAAACTTACGCCCAACCAGCAGAGGAAATACATTTCGCTAAAGAAAACGTGTCGGTAAGCGACAACAGCTATCTTACTCAGTCCAAATCGGATGCCAAAGGCACCGACGTTAAAACGTCTGTTAAAACAGACGAGAAAGGAATAACGGTGAATGTTCAAGATAATAAACGCGCGCCAGAGGCTACGCCAAAGAGTAAGAAAAAAGGTAGGTTAAAGGATAAGTCGAAGGACGCTCAACAGGTGCGTAATACGAAACACAAGGAACTAAAATCGAAAGATGAAATCAACACAGGCTCATTAACACAACGAATTTCACAAATACAAATCTACCTCGTCAGAACACAAAAAATATGCGATACACAGCAAAAGATAGGCACAACGTGGCAAATGTGCACTAACTTATATAACCTAGCCGATAAAGATCTACATCGCGCAAGAAAATTAACCAATAGCATAAACAAAATGTATAAGTCCACTCCAAACTTACGTCGTGGATTAATAGATGGAGTAGGTTTAATAGCCAAATCCTTATTTGGAACGATGGATGCCGACAACGAAAAGATTATAAACAAACAATTACATCTATTACAAAACAAAGAGGAAACGATACAACATGCAATAAAAAATCAGTTACAAATTCTAAACGAAACTATGACACTTAGGTAACTTAGAAGAAACATTAGACAATAATTTTAAAATAAAATAGAATAGTATGAATCAATTTTATAAAGAAGAAGCAGAAATCTACAAAAAAAGAACAAATTACTGAACACTACACGATACTTAACGCAGTAATAAACGACCTAACGAAAGACATTAATGACATAATATCATACATAGATAACGCCAAGTTGGGAAGATTACTACCCCAACTTACACCCATTGAAAATATAATCGCACAACTTAAAGAATCAACAATACACTTACCTAAAAACATATATTTTCCATTCACATTTGCCATGGAGCACTGGCTAGAAATAGAAAAATTCATCAAAATCAGCGCATACTACAACAACGAAACGATTTACACAATTTTGAAAATTCCTCTAATAACATATCCCACCTACACAATTATCAACATTATATTCTTCCCAGTACACAAAATAAACAACACGTTCATGTTAACAGAAACAACATACTCTAAATTCGCGATAGATACAAAATCAAATACTTACCTTACATTACACGAAAGCGAATTATTAGAATGTATTCACATAAAAAATCACTACATGTGTGCACAAGAAAACACAATTTATAAAATTCACCAAATAACACCGTGCGAAATCCAAATGTATACAGACACAAGAAATAAAGAAATATGTAAAACAAAATATATCACCGCCGAAAACACAATTTTAATCCCTTTAAAAGGAAAAAACGCATGGTTATACTCAACACACAACGCACAACAATTACGTATATATGATCAGAATAACAAATATCAAAACAAGATAACAAAAACGGGAATAATTACACTTAAACAACAATATAAACTAACTATAAAAAACACTACAATCACAGGAAATAATATCAAATAACATATTAGAAATATATATACCAAACTACATGACAATTACACCGAAAAACACGGTAGAAAATACAATTACAACACCAAACATAAATTTAACAAAAATATCGCAAAACTCGTCCGAACTACTACAACTAAAAGCGCAACTAGCGGATATACAAGAGAATCTAGACCAAAACCTATGGTCAAACCACATAAATATAATTTACAACACTACGCCCAGCGTAACAGTATTTATAATTTTAATTGTAATAATAATGATAATAGTAAGAAAAATAAAAAAGGAAACACAACCCCCTTTCACACCACTACCTAGTACCGAAAACAATGTAAGAACACGTTCTAAACCAATAATACCCACAATGCGCTAGCACGCAAGCACAGCTCATACGCATAAGGTAGAAATAGTACACGATTGTAACTACATTTATATACGGGAAAACAAATTTATAACATGAATACAATATAATAAAATATAACAAATACAAACGATTATAACCATAATTGTAAACGGAAACAAAAAAAATGTATATTGAATAAGATTGCGAGAACCTCGTTAGACACTCCGTTTTCTTTTCCCAAGGGCGGAGGGATGTTATAATCGCGAATAGTATTAGCGCTTTCGAAACACTTCATAAGGAATCGTTTCGATTGCGCCACAACAAGGAAGCGGATGTGCAAATGCTGCGATAAGTACCACCTTGCACATTCCGCATTTCGGACCACGATTCGAAACGCATTAAATCATTACCAAATATGGTAATCTTCTTGTCGCAGGCACCCCCTCCGACAAGACAATGTTATAAAAGAGCGGAGAAGACCACCCGCGTGAGACTTAACACCTCAGTCTCTCGCCGCGACATACGCAACCGACGCGCGATTCGCACATTACTAATAAAACTCGGGAGTTGTAATTAAACACGTTCAAGTGTAGTTACAAATAAATCTTTTATATTTAAACTACAAGAAGTAGTTACAATTTCTGATTACATTTTTACCCACCACCACACACCCTGCCGCGCCCGCATCACCGATTCCGAACTCTTTTTGCGTCCCGGCAACACGGGGCACGACAGTTGGCAGCATTGTGACAGACATCTGTGACAAATTTCATGTCAAAACATTCAATACTTTTTGCTTTACGCTTGGTTTTGTACGACTCTAAAGAGGGTCCGCCTTAACGATTGGAGGGTCCGCCTTAATAATTGATTAGAGTTAGACGTCTCTGTTTGCGCTCCGTCTTTGTGACGCTGCTTTTGGATAATTATCATGCTCTCGTGTGTATTATTGTGTATATCTTGTGCGATTTTTAACGAGGAATCCGCCGATATATCAGTTGTTATACTTTAAACACTTTTCTGTCAAGAATTCGATAAATTCTGTATCGGGAATGTACGCTATATGGTGAATATTTGCGGACTCCCTGGTGCGTCTTCGACCGAAACTATTTGTGAATTCGATGCAGAAAAGTGAAGAGATTGTGCGCTTGTGCTCGCAGACACCATAGTGCAGTAATTGAGTCCATAATTAGTGAGTTGTGTTATATATGGACGATGACTATGACAATTGGTGACGACCATATTGCTTGGTCCGGTTTCCTGTTGTTCCGACTGCGTATTCCTGCCGTCTACTGCTCCGAATCTCGAGTGTCTCTAGAATTTGACATTTCTGATTGGTGGTCGCTCTTTCTGGTATGACGTCATCTGCTATAGACATTGTGTTGTACATTGGTGCGTATATCTAAGTTATTGACTGTCGACAGTGACTTGATATTCGTTGTAGACAGTACACTGTAGTTTCGTTAGAGACTTTTGAGTTTGCTAAATTAACTATATAGACGGTACACTGCAGTTTTGTTGGAGACTCTCGACATTGTTAAATTGGATATATATAGACGGTGCACTACATGTTTTAATGTGATGCAATTTAAAGTGATATTTCTATATATTTCGGACTATACTCTTTATGAAATATTAGAACATATTTAGTTGGTTATTATATTGATATGTGTTATTTTTAAGTGCGGTTATTATGTTTTATTCAGTTATGCGTATATATATATATATATATATATATATTAAGTGCGTTTTTATGTATTTTTATGCATTTTCTTAACTTTGGGGCGCTATTATGAACAAACAAGTGATCGTAGGGCTCCCGGACCTTGACCTGAGGTCTCGGAGGGGCCTGAAGACTTAACGCTGAGAAGTAAAGGGAAAACTTTGACCATTAATTACAGCCAAACGGAGGGTCATACAGGAGCGGGACATTCTGATTCGGTCTCTGATGAGTCCTGCCTTCATTTTGACTCTTTTTGGGATTTGGCTCTTCGAGTCCTTTGGGGCCCTTTTTCGGGTTTTTTCTCGGATTCGGTGTGGAATCATCTTGCGAGTTTTATGGATGTTTTCTCGTGCGGATTTAGACCCTTAATACCCTATTTTGAAGGGTCTTTTCTAGATATTTTTCTCGGATGTGACGATTTTGCTTATTTTGTGGCATGAGTGGCTATCTAGAGCGTGTTCCTTTATTATTGGTGCCGTTTGGATGTCAAAGGGCATTGAAGGGTCATCTTTGAGACGCTCTAGAGTGCTTGTTTGGGTCCGCAGGGTTTTTGTACTTTCTGTGCGTGATTCATTGGGGCTCCACGTGAGTGTTGGTGCTGTCATAGGACACTTGGACCTATGCGGCCTTTTTGGCCCTTTCTGAAATTTATCGGTCAATCGTTAAATTTGTGTTAAAGATTGGCCTGGAAGGACTTCTTTTGGATTTGGACTTTTGGGTTTCTGAACAACTGGGCCTATTGTCTCTGTGGCGACCAGAACTTGTCGCTCGAGGTTAGGTCCTCGTTAAAACCCTATTATTAAACATGAATATGGAAGATATGGAAAATAAGTCTGCGGCGGACTCGGATATGTCGCGCCGGCGTGGTAGCGGGGTTATTGTCCCAGGCCCCCCCACGTCGTCAACGAGTTATGGGCGATCTTCTGATCCTTGCACTGTGTTGCCGGCGGGCTCACTGCAAGAAAGGGCTACCGCCGATGTTAGTGTGGATGTCACTGATGATGGCGTTACTGATGCTGCCTTGGATCTGCAGGATGATTCAACCGGTCCGCTTGGCTTGGGGGATGCATTCGGTGACGCTATGGCTGTGCAAAGGGTGGGGAACATCTGCGACGAGGTGACTGCTATTCTCTCATCCTTGGCGGAAGATTTGCCGACTGAAGGGTTTGCACCTGCTGCTGCTGTCTCCATCCAAAACTTGGCAGAAGAGTCTGCCGACTGCAAAAGCGGTCCTGTCCCAGAAACATTTAAAGGAGACTATATTGGCAACACCTCCAGTGTCAATAGTGGCCTTAGAACTGCACGAGAAGACGTCCTCTCTACGAGATTCGAGGAAGGGGCGACACGAAGTGTGGAGATGAAAGTGTCAAGCGAAGAAGGTGGCAGCTGTTTTATAGCTGCGGGAGAGACCACATGTGCCCCCCTATAGAATCGGTGGTGGAGGCGTCACAAGATACGAGAGCAAAAGTGCCGATTGTGGAGGGTGACAGTACGGCCCATGGTGATGCTGGCCTGAAGTTGGATATGAAAGATGAATTCCACGAGGCCGCCTCTGAACCGGACGCAGATACGGACTTACCCACCCGAATCAGGAAGTATTTGGCTCATGTCAGGGAGAGAAGCGTGGCTTTCAAGGAGAAGAAAAAAGCCTTTCTCGAGGAGATGAAAGATTGCACGGTTTACCTCGAGAAGGTACTAGGTGACTCTTCCGTGGCCCCTGAAGGAAGTGGGCGGTTGGCGGATAATGAAATTGGCAGTGTGGAGTCCGATATGTCGCTGGATGATACACCTACGCAAAACCCTCTCCCACAAAGGGAGGCAAGGAAGCGGAAGAAACCTCCTCACTTGAAGAGCGGAATAGTAATCCAACTGAGGTCCGAGATACAGTTGATTTGACCACAACGGACGCAAAGAAAAGGCCGAAGAAAGGGAGAGAGGCGACAATGTCCTTATCATCAGAGGATTCGGATACGGGTCTCCCATCAGCGTATCTTAGAATCCACAATTGCTATCTCATCTGAGAGGGAGACTAAAGAGGGGAGAGAAAACAAGCGAAAACCTGCAAAGAATGCCAAGAAGGGAGATAAGGGCGCTAGAGATCTAGCATCTAGGAATATTTTTGACGCCCTATTTTTGGCGAGGAACTCTACAGACACTGAAGAATCGAAGGATCTAAAGTACGAGAATCAGTATCGGGAGATCACCTTAACATCGATTGGGGAAGAAACGATTCTAGCCTTTAAGGAACTGGACGAGTTAAGAGCTAAAAGCTCGAATATTAAAGGATCCATCAGTGGGCAGATGAAGAGGGTCATAGCTAAAGCCACTGAGGCCGGCAAGGCCCTCTCTATCAGAGGGAGGGAACTAGAAGTGAGATCCTTAGTAAAGAAATTAAACACTCTAACCAGGAAGGTTGCGGAACTTGAGAATGAAAATCGACGGTTACGCAAGAGAGTGAAAGGCATGGAAAAGCTTCCGCAATGTGCGATGTATGAAGGGGACCCAAACTTCTATAAGGGACCCTCAACCCGTGAAGGGTGCAGAGACCACGGAGAAGAAGCCTCAACGTACGACGTGTGAGGCTGGGACCCAAACTTCTATAAGTGAAGTGGGGACTCAAACCTCTAAAAGTGATCTGCAACCCTTGAAGGACTCCCTGTCTAGCACTAGGGCTACGAGGGAGAAAAACCAAACTGGTGATGGAGGTAGACACTCCTCGGCCGGCTAAGAGGAAGCTGAATATGGGCTTGGAGAGTGATACGAGAAGGGGGAAGGAGGATGACCCTCAAACCAAAACCAAAGAGGAGAGAGGACCCCAGAAACCCGGGAGGGCATTACCTCGAATAGTAGAGGAAATTCAAATAGGCCGTCGCGAAAAACCGCCAAATAGAATGACGAAAAAAATGAATAGCCACTTTCACCCCGCAGGACGTCACACCCTATTAAAGGGGAAAGAAAGTCCGTCAACCAAAAGGAGGTAACTGCACCAAAAGATGTGGTCCCTCGTACCAAAATGTGTGATTCCCCTGAGAAGGAGACGCTTATACCGTCTGGAACCAAACCGTCTGTTTGCTCGCCACTCATCCGCTTGTCGCTCTTCTCATCGATCACGCGCACATTCGATCACTGCACGCCGGGGTGCAGTTAACGCTGAGTGTCGTTCGGCGCGATTTCTGGGTGCTTCGCGCGCGAAGCATCATCAAGGCAGCGATTCATCGGTGCGTCGTCTGCACACGCGAGCGCGCCGCCACTCCGATTCAGAAGATGGGCGACCTCCCGACCGTCTGCATCACCGCTCCGCCTCGCAGTTTCGCGCATAGCGGAGTCGACTACGCTGGCCCGATCGTCATCTGCGCATCTGCCGCCAGAGGAAGCAAATCTCATAAGGCTTATATTGCCTTATTCGTGTGTCTAGCTTCGCGCGCTATCCATCTCGAACTCGTTTCCGATTACTCAACCGGTTCGTTTCTCAACGCGTTCGACCGCTTCTGCGTCCGCTGCGGATTTCCGCAATCTCTCTACAGCGATAACGGAACCACCTTCGTCGGCACTAATCGGGACTTGAAAGCCGCATACAAAACCGCCATCCGCGAGCCTAATTTCCAAAATAAGATCGCCACAGACAATATCTCGTGGCACTTTATCCTTCCTAGCTCTCCACACTTCGGTGGTATCTGGGAAGCGGGAGTGCGAAGCTTAAAATATCATTTGCGACGCTTTCTAAGCTCCCATACTCTTACGTTCGAGGAGTTCGCCACTCTCCTCTGTCGAATCGAGGCTTGTTTAAATTCGCGCCCGATCGCCCCCCTATCGGATAACCTCGACGACTTCGACTGCCTCACGCCGGGTCATTTTTTGATCGGGTCCTCGCTGACCACGAGTCCCGAGCCGCCTCTCTTACACGTCAGCGAAAACCGACTATCCCGTTGGCAACAGATTCGACACCTGACCGAAAAATTCTGGAAATTGTGGTATTCCGACTACGTCAATATTCTCCAGCAAAGAAGCAAATGGCGAACCAAGGCACCAAATATTCGAATCGGCCAGCTCGTGCTTTTCAAGAACGTAAATCTGCTGCCTTGTAAATGGGAGCTTGCTCGAATCGTTAAAACTCATCCTGGAGCGGACGGACTAACGCGCGTCGTCACCGTGCGAACGGCCACGTCAGAATTGACACGTGTAACGTCCAGGCCTCCAAAAACTTTAAAACCTTCGCGCCACTATAATACTAAAAGGCCATAATAGCCATCGGCCGATTTGTACTAGATGAGATGCAGCATAAGTAATATTCTAAGTAAAACATTACATTTTTATTAATTCAGCTGTTAAAAAGGGCCAAGAGTATTACGTAAAATATTGGCGATGCAAGCAAAGGCATCTTAGCATAGTAAAACATTATTAATAAGGAACTATGAAGGCCATACGTAACAGCGGAATTGTTAATATAATTAAGATAATATAGAATAAACGCGTAGCGACTCGCATGGACACGATCAAACACGCCTGGCATGACATCATCATATCACCATGCATCACGCCACGGTGCATCACGTCATTCAGCCACCCGCATGCAGTATCAGGAAGCTGAAGAGCAGTGGAATCCCTTTGATGAAGGCCTACTCGGGACCACCATGCCACCCTGAAATTCGGCGATGCAGCCCGACCGCCGTCGGAAGCCACCGGACTTGAGCGAAGCAACCACCGGAGCCCTATATAAACCTTGCTCCCGGAGCGCACGAGCAGTAGTTACTAGACATTTTCTCAGACACCACATACATAATTTTTGCGGCAGTTTTTCTTGTAATTTCTACACGAGCAGAGACGCACAGTACTACTCATAATTTTGTCAGAAGTTCCTCGACATTTTTCTCACACACCACATATAATTTTGCGACAGTCTTTTCTTGTAATTTCACACGTTGAACACGACACATAATTTTTGAGACTACATATAATTTTGCGCAATACTACACTAAATCTTAGTAGTGGCAGTTACAAAGACACAGTGCTACACATAATTTTTACACAAAGAGTAAGACATAATTTCCTCAGACACATACACATTATATTGCGACAACTCTTTTGTAATTTTTCAACACAACATTATATATAACTTTTCTGCGGCAG
>NW_022639631.1:242136-245214 GCF_010583005.1 Odontomachus brunneus | reverse complement strand
CACTCGAAGTCACTCTTACGGAATATATTCACTGAGATAAATTAAAGATATAATTTCGAGTTTCATTTAAATAAATAGATGCCGAAACGAAGCGGCCGAAAATATAGAGAACGTCTACAAAGGTGGTTTACACGTACTACGGCACAAGGTGTACCCGTGTCTATAACACCCAGCTCACCGAACCCTACAGAAAGAGGGTATTTTGTAATTAATTCAGGAAATTATTCTATCGAAATTCGCGCGTCGCTACGACCACTGCCATCGCGGCCCATCGCGCCGACGCCACAGGCGACCAAAGAAATACCGGAGTATTTAGAATTAAAATCAAAAGACCAAGAGGCCCCGGTATCCGAAATTAAATCTAAAAAGGATCTAAATAGCAGTGAGCAAGCTGTAGTACAGGCTTTGACGGATGTACTTACCAACGATTAATAAATTTCAATAAAACGCACTTTTATATAAAATTCTCAATATGATAACTATTAATCGACTCATCAATTTTTATTCATCCTTTACTCAAATATAATATTCCCTCTTTTATTGTAACTCCGTTTCCTTATTTTTCAGTCTAACTAATATTTTACATCTTATGTTATCTAATTAATATTTTTCATTTTACATCTTATACCTTCTATCTAATAATTCAATCATTACAAGGTATTAACTATTAATTAGCGCCTTTATAATCAAGTTACAAGATTTTATTCTTTTTATATTGAAAGCGCAGCATAAAATCACATCATTATTACACGCTTTTGCAACACGAATAAATTACTTCCTCTCGATGCACGGTTCTCTACCAGCCCAGGCTATTGTCGGTGTATGCAGGCAAGCCTAAAACAAAAACGAGAACATAACGTTTTTTGTGTCTGAGCGGTCGCGAAGGACGTTACAATATCCACAAAACGATATTTGTGGTCGATTAAGTATACCTCTAAAATACTTCGTACGCTTTCCTTTTGTTCTAACACTCAACAGATAATTATAAAATAAATGTGACGTGCAATCGTCTTTTCTAACCTAATTTCCTTATTATCTTGTCATATTACTTGTTCGATTATCTATTGGTTTTGCTCGCTTCTGACGTCATGAAAAAGAGACAGATGATACGACTCCTCAAGAGCCTTAACTAGGACTACAAATATGTTCCGGATTTTCGGATATCCGGATATCTAATATATCTAATTATCCGACAATTCAAATCCGGATATTTCAATTCTTCGGAAAATTGGGATAGTGGAATAACGTAAATATTCCAACTATCCGGATATGCGGATAATCCGAAAGTTAATATAAAGAGAATGAAATGCATTGAAATCTACATAATCATAAATTCTGATGTGCATACATATCCACTGTAATAAATTAATGTGAAAAATAATTTCGAAACTGTCCCATACAGCTCAAAGTGCCGCACGGAAACTGCCACAAGACTTAGCTTTTGCTGATTCGTTCGTATCTTACTTCGTCGCCTTGCGCGATATAGGCTTTGTACAACTATTGCATCTTGTAAAACCTTTTGCTATTAACAATTTATCTATTATATACTACTTTACCCATTATAAATATATTACATATATATTTATTTTCTTGTTTTCTGTTACCATGTTATTATACAGGGTGTCCCGAAATTGAATTTGACAATTTCGAGAGCGTGATAAACTAAGAAAAAAGTCGTTTAGATATTTGCTTGTTATATCTTTACATTGCAAAAATCGCAAAAAATTGTTTTATTATAAAACATTAAATAACATACAATTATGACATTTATTGAAACATATAAAAAAAATTGCTAGGCATGAAATTCAGAGAACAAAGTAATTGAAATCCTTCTGAAGTTGGATGAAAGGTAAATAGATACGCGACAACGCGGGATTATTGAAACCTATTTATTTGCTTTGTTTACATTTCTGTCTTTCTCACACGAATTCGTTACTTCATCTAATCGGCGCGCATATTTTCGTATTGCTTCGAAAACATTACTGTTGCACAAACTGTATATGTAAACCATGTCGGCATATTCAACGTTACAATATGTACGCGGCATATTATGACAATGTTTCTCAACGCTTCTAATGAGTAACTGACTAATTCATAAGAGAAAGACAGAAATATAAAACTGAATATATAGATTTCAATAATTCCACGTTATCGTACATCTATTTGTCATTATTCCTACTTCAGAAGGATTTAAATTCACTTTCTTCTTTTTATTTCATGCTTTGCAACTTTTATTTAATAATATGTTTTAATAAATCTAATAATTGTAATGTTATTTTATGTTTTATAATAAAAACATTATTTTTCCGTTACCAAAGCGAAGGTAAAACGAACTAATCTGTAAAGAACTTTTTTCTTACTTTATCGGTCCCGTACACGCTCCCGATGTTTTGACATTTAATTTCGGGACACCCTATACAATAACATTGCTAGAGAAAAGAAGATAATAAATATATATAATATATTTCAATAGATAAACTACTGTATAATATATTAATTTTAGCGCAAAGAGCTATACGAGATTCAATACCTGTATAAATAGCGTATATCGCGCAAGACGACGAAGTAAGGGGCAAACGAGTCGCCACAGGCAAAGTCTTGTGGCACCATTTTCTGCGGTACTTCGGGCTGTACGGGCAGTTTCGAAATCATTTTTCTCTTTCATTTATTACAGTGGATATTTTGATCAGAATTAATGAATATATAGATTGAAATACATTTCATTCTCTTCATATTAAGATTCGGATTATCCGGATATCAGGATAGTTCGATTACACAGGTCTACAAAAAAAAATTTTCAAAAATTTACTCGGACCGGAGTAGGTTTCCGGTATGTATTTTGAGCCCCTGAATCCGAATCCAGGTCCCGTTTTGCTCCATCACCCTAGGTTTTTTCAAAAATGGCGGATTCAATATGGCGCATGTAGCGTATTTTACTGTTTTCCAACGGATTATTTTAAAACTTCTAACATAAAGGTTTTTGGACTCACTGATTACGAAATTAACATTAGAATTCCGAAATTCAAGATGGCGGATGCAATATGGCGGACCATAGTAGTAAATTCTGATTTTTTAAGA
>NW_022639631.1:237034-241988 GCF_010583005.1 Odontomachus brunneus | reverse complement strand
TCTTAAAAAATCAGAATTTACTACTATGGTCCGCCATATTGCATCCGCCATCTTGAATTTCGGAATTCTAATGTTAATTTCGTAATCAGTGAGTCCAAAAACCTTTATGTTAGAAGTTTTAAAATGATCCGTTGGAAAACAGTAAAATACGCTACATGCGCCATATTGAATCCGCCATTTTTGAAAAAACCTAGGGTGATGGAGCAAAACGGGACCTGGATTCGGATTCAGGGGCTCAAAATACATACCGGAAACCTACTCCGGTCCGAGTAAATTTTTGAAAATTTTTTTTTGTAGACCTGTGTTATTTACGTTATTCCAATATCCGAATTGTCCGGATTGTCCGGATAATTCAAATATCCGGATTTCAATTGTCGGATAATAATTATATCGGATAATCCGGATAATAAATTTTCGTATTCGGCAAGTATTAACACTTCACATAAACATCACCTATGTGCGCAATCATAGTTACCAGGAGATGCACAATGACACATCCATTTTTCTTGACAGATATTCTTATTTTATACACTTTTTATATGCACGGTACTTTCTATTTACTTAAAATTCTTTATATTTATGACATTGTTTAATTTTTCCATTTTATATTTTATATTCATTTATATTCATTATATTCATTTTACTTCTCGTTATTTCAATACACTTCGGTAAAATACACGTTGCTTTTTACCACTCAATATCGGCGATCTTTTCTTTGTTGCATTAACAATAACATTAGATTTGGTTTTTATGGACGTAAGACGGAAAGTTGGGGGTTACGAAGGAATGAGAGAGAGAGAGATAATTTTACATTGACACATTTATTAATCTGCTTATGTACGATTTTTTTTATCGACCTTCTCTAGTCTAGATCCGACGTGTTTTGTAAGAAACAGTGACACCTCGAGTAGGATGTGGTTATTCACCACGCACACCGATCTTGAGTAGGCAGAAGCTTTGGTCCATTTGGCTCTATATTTCCGCTATACCTACTCCTGGTGAAACATCACCTTATCACTTCCTGCGCGAAGCGCAGATTTGTCTTACATATTTTTTACTCTGCCGAGGTACATTATTAATTATGTGGACCACACAGTACAATTTCTTATAAGCGAGTGTGCGAAAAGTGCAAAAAATATCTTTTCATTGTTGAGTGCGCAAAGCGTTGAATACATTTCATCATTACTAACTGCGCCATGCGCTAATTGTTTTGCCACGTTTGCACTGCGCGGAACACAGGACATATTTATAGAATATAGACTGTGCGGAGCGCAGACTTTACTTTCTTATTATTGACTGCGCGGAGCGCAGATTTTATTTTGTTATTACTGACTGCGCCAGCGCAAAATTTTTTTACTTTTTACATGGACTGCACGGAGGGCAGCATATACTGTTGGTTTTCATGCGCACAGCGCATATTTGTATATAACATAATTGTTTTTTTCTTAGAACCTATACTTATATTTATTTGTTTCATGTACCTTCCGTCATACACTCCTTACTTTGTGCTTTTCATTTCAATGCAATTTCTCATTATCTTATTTGTACTTGTCTTCTCACTGCATTTAGTTTTACGTTTCTTGGATTCTAATATATAACCTGGGTCGCGAATGGGCATATTTCTTTCTCGGATCAATTATCTCCGGTAATACACATTCTTCATAAAACCGTACTAACTTCTTTTCCATATTTTCATTCCAAAATGTATCATCACGAACTATCTTTCCCATTTTCAGTTCTAATGGTGTCCAAAGTTGTAACGTCCCATCCCCAAAAATCTTTAATTTTTCGCGCCGCTGCGATACCAAGATACCGCATTGACCCGAGGCCGATTTGCGCTAACCTGAGAGATAGTATATAAGGTATTTTATTCCAGCGACAAATCTTACTAATTCAATCGTCATAGACGGCTAAGAATAAAATCCAATATATTGGTAGTGCTAATGAAGCACATAAACGAAGTAGTTAGTAAAAACCATACATGACGAAGGAATTAGTAGATGAGCCGAATAATGTAAAAATATTCGCGAAGCGAACTCGCTTAGGCACGAGAAAACGCGCTTAGTATGACATCATCTCAATACCTAGCATCACGCCACCGCACATAACGTCATCCGGCCACCCGAGCGTATCATAAGATAAGCCGAGGCGTAGAGGCATTCCTTTGAAACTAACCGACCCGAGACCACCGTATCGCCGTGGCATTCGGCGCTGCGAGCCGACCGCCGTCGGAAAGCGCCGGGACCAAGCGAAGTTCCCACCGGAACCCTATAAAAACTGTGCTCCCGGAGCGCTCCTCGCATTTGTTCGAGTATTTTTCAGTACACTCCGACTTACTTCTTCGAGCATTTGTTCGAGGATTTTTCGAGACCTACATCCAAGTATCTATTCACGCAGCTGCGTGAGCATTTGTTCGGGACAACTTCTGATTCTCCGACCCGTTGCCTTAGACATTTGTTCGGATTTCTCTACGACCGATCTGTGTGCGAACTGCAGCGTCAGTACGAGCGTGCCCAAGCGAGTTCAATTACGACTAGCGGATCCCTACAGTAAAGCGACCGTAAGTCTATTATTAATTACACTTGTACACTCGAACATTTGACCGGTAGGATCCGAGCGACCACCTATCGTTAACATACTATTCTTGATTCAATTGTATTATTACTCCGATTCTTTATATTACTTAATTTACTCCGTATTTTATAATAGCTACATATAAATATCTCGTTTAAATATCGTACTTGTACTTGCTCTCAAAATATATTATACGATTATTACTTTATTGCACTCTTTAAAAACAATTTACATCTTATATATCCTTTACATTCCGCAATACCTTGCGCACATTTTTTGGTCTCGACGCTTCACTGACATCCGTGCCAGTCGTAAGCCCATTACACACATTCCTGCAGAGCTGCGGTGTTCTCCATAACACCATAATACTGCTAATGTGCTAGGTATCATTCACCGCTCCTGGTTGCATCTTCTGTTTCTTACGACAGAGCTCTGACAATTCTTGTAGCGTTTCACGAGCGCTCCGGAACTTAATTAACATACAGCGAATTGTGAAGTAGCGCGTAAGAATCTTCTGGCTAGCGAGTCAGTCGAGATCCGATCGAAACTTCAACAGATCCATTGCGAATAGGATCTTACTACTTAAGGATTGAGAGACCAGAGGCAACACTTTTGCTTTACATCCATACCTATCTACTTGAATCGTTCTTAACAAGTTTTTATATTGAGATCAAGTCAAATACAACTTAGAATATTTCATTCAATACATTAGATGCCAAAGAGAAGCGGCAGGAAACATAAAGAGCGACTACGCAGGTGGATCGCGCGCATCGCAGAGCAAAGCGTACTTATCCCCGTCGTGCCCAGCTCTCCTAACCCTACAGATAGAGGGTATTTTATTATTGATTCGGGAAATTACTATATTGAGGTTCGCGCGTCACTGAGACCACTTCCACTCAGGCCCGTCACGCCGACCTTACCCGTTATTAAAGAGGAACCAGCATATATTGAGTTATTACCGAGAGACCAGCAGGTTCCAAATTCGAAATTAGATTTGCATAAGGAGTTAACTAGTAGCGAACAAACCGTAGTCAACGCATTAGTAAATGTACTCACCAACGACCAATAAAAGACATTCCGACGACTGAATTTTCATCAATTCTTACGTATCGCACGTCACAACCTTGCTTTAATAAGATTATAACTGGTTAATGAATTATCCCCGATTTATATCCTAGAGATCCCTTTTTGCTAACTTCAAAGTTCCCGAGTTATAACTTCAAGGCATTAAGATACAAGCTCAATACCACCAACTTATAAATAAAGATTTCTTTATTTCTCTTTCCACTTACATACACCAACCAAACTCTTTTCATGTTATAACTTCATTCTGTTGAGACTACAACTAGTTAGAGCACCACTATCAACTTATTTCAAACCGAGTAAGAGGTTTCCTTTCTGGTAAATAAATTGTAACACATAAATCACTTCTTTCTTACTTTATTTAAACACTTGTACTCAACTCCCTCTCGGTGCACCGCTCTCTACCAGCCCTGGCTATTGTCGGTGAATGCAGGCAGGCTTAAAACAAAAGAAAGCATAACTTTTCTTGTGTCTGAGTGGTCACAGGAGACGTTACAAAGTTCAAAAATGCAATAATCCCGTTGTGTTATATGCAATTGTCCTTACACTTCATAATAATAGATATGATTGCGTTTTATTTCTTCATTTTTTTCATTTTTATATAATGCTTGCAGATTGGATACATTTTTTGCAATTGCATCTTGCGGTGTTAAAAACCGTGCTGCAAATGGACATTTTATTTCTACAATACCGTTATGTTCAATCAATCCATCTGGTGATGCACCTAAAAATGGTATTTCTGCATCTATGAATAATCCGCATGGTTTAATTAAAATGTTCAGTACCTTCTCTATATTTTTCCGTGCTATTTCCTCATTTTTTATCCCATATTGCATGGCTTCTACTTGCGTTTCCTGCGGATATGCTATTGATCGAACTCTTGACGCACATGAGTACTTGGCCTCATTTTGCAAATTGCCCAAAATGGGACGCTGTAATTATTTTTGAGCGATAATATTGCCATGAACCGCTTGCTACTTGTTCTTGCGTTTCTTGTTCTGTCATTGCTCGTTTCTGTTGCCATTGTTTCAACATATCCATATGTTGCGCGACTCGTAACTCCATTTCTACGGGTTTAGCATCTGGTTTTTCCGCTTGCGGACCATAATCCTTATCTGCCGATGCATTCTTAACATATGAGTACGATTGCCTTCTTCTATCTATACTGCGCATCCTTTCCTTTTCTGTTTTGTTATCCTCCTCCAAGTTGATAGCAATATATCCTGCTTTTACTCCCAAAGCATCACTTAAGCCTTAATTGCCTCGCCTGTATTAAAATGCACAACTGCAGAATTGC
>NW_022639631.1:231141-237024 GCF_010583005.1 Odontomachus brunneus | reverse complement strand
AAATGTGAATTACGTTAAGGATTATCGGCTAAGATATCGAGACTGTCGTGTATCTGCCGCAGAAAAGTTATATATAATGTTGTGTTGAAAAATTACAAAAGAGTTGTCGCAATATAATGTGTATGTGTCTGAGGAAATTATGTCTTACTCTTTGTGTAAAAATTATGTGTAGCACTGTGTCTTTGTAACTGCCACTACTAAGATTTAGTGTAGTATTGCGCAAAATTATATGTAGTCTCAAAAATTATGTGTCGTGTTCAACGTGTGAAATTACAAGAAAAGACTGTCGCAAAATTATATGTGGTGTGTGAGAAAAATGTCGAGGAACTTCTGACAAAATTATGAGTAGTACTGTGCGTCTCTGCTTGTGTAGAAATTACAAGAAAAACTGCCGCAAAAATTATGTATGTGGTGTCTGAGAAAATGTCTAGTAACTACTGCTTGTGCGCTCCGGGAGCAAGGTTTATATAGGGCTCCGGTGGTTGCTTCGCTCAAGTCCGGTGGCTTCCGACGGCGGTCGGGCTGCTTCGCCGAATTTCAGGGTGGCATGGTGGTCCCGAGTCGGCCTTCATCAAAGGGATTCCACTGCTCTTCAGCTTCCTGGTACTGCATGCGGGTGGCTGAATGACGTGATGCACCGTGGCGTGATGCATGGTGATATGATGATGTCATGCCAGGCGTGTTTGATCGTGTCCATGCGAGTCGCTACGCGTTTATTCTATATTATCTTAATTATATTAACAATTCCGCTGTTACGTATGGCCTTCATAGTTCCTTATTAATAATGTTTTACTATGCTAAGATGCCTTTGCTTGCATCGCCAATATTTTACGTAATACTCTTGGCCCTTTTTAACAGCTGAATTAATAAAAATGTAATGTTTTACTTAGAATATTACTTATGCTGCATCTCATCTAGTACAAATCGGCCGATGGCTATTATGGCCTTTTAGTATTATAGTGGCGCGAAAGTTTTAGAGTTTTTGGAGGCCTGGACGTTACATGCATCGAGCTTCATATAAGCTTCGTAACGCATAATTAACTCTTTTTCCTCCAATGTATTTCGATATTACAGAATTGAATGTTTCCATTCTATTACTATTCTCTATTACTTTATCATATAATAAACTTTTCGCGTTCCAGCTTAGTTGCTTCAGTACGTTCTGTAATTTGTCGTACAGTCCGCATATTTTTAATCGTGGAACATAATTTTCTTCATTTTCCTTTTGCGATCGTAGAAATATCCAATTCTTGCGCAATAGTTATGTTCCCCGAACACATGGCTAACAACATTATCTAACACATGGCTAACATTATCTAGGTTTTTCTTTAATAATAGTGTTTTTGTAACATATCGCGCCCTGGGTCGTCCAGGGACGTTCGTGGTTCCCTCCTTTTTGAGTCAGCCCACCCGGTGTAGTACTTTACCCGCTTGGGGCCGTTGCAACTTTAAACCTCAAAGGATGACTACTTAGGCAGAGGATACAATATTCGCGCCGTCTTTTCCAAATACGTCGCTCTTCTCGGATCGCCTTCCAAGATTGTTTCGGGGTAGACTGCAGGCGACAGGAGTAGCGGAATCAGTTTATACTGCGCCAGCCGGACTTTGATGTCGGTCCTGACATCCACGACTCTAGGTTTAGGCCAGGGTGGTATCGCCGGTGTCTCTGCCGCTTCGGTGGACTGGACCCGGTCGCCCTCGATGAGACAATGGTAGGTACCGTCGACGCGCGGTTCCGGTGACTCTACGTACCGGGACCCGCTGGTATAGTACCCTTTTAGCAGCCTCTTCAGTTGTACCTTCCGCCCAGCTCGCCGAGTTTTCCGAAAACGTTCCGATGGTAGGATGGGACGGGAAACGGGATAGGATGGTCGCCGACTATCCAAATGGTGCTGCTGTAAGACAGCACTCTTTTCGGACGTCGGAACCGTCGGAGGAAGGGATGATCGCTGCCTACCCGGAGGGTGCTGCTGTGAGACAGCACTCGTTCCGGGGGTCGGAACTGGGGAGGGAAAGGATGGCCGTCGGCAGGTTGGATGGTGCGGCTGTAGTACCGCACTCTTTCCAGGCGCTAGGGCCGAAGGAAGTAGGGAGGATGAAGAGTGGTCTGGGAGATGACGCGGCTGGATTGTCCCCTCCTTCTCTTCCACTGAGAGACAAAGGGAAGGTTGGTACTGAGATTTCGTGAAGCCTCGGGATTGATGCAGTCGGAAGTGCGTCTTGGGTCTGGGCGGCCTGGCCGGATTCTTGTCCGACAGATCGTTAGCCATTGTCCCGACCTGGTGGTACGGAGGCTTCGGCACTGTAGCGCCGAATAGCTGACGCGCCTGGATTCCAACCGCCGATAACACGCCTCTGCTTCCGGGGTCAGAGGCGGGCGGAAGGACGTCGACTTCACCCTCTATCAAGACCGGATTCGGACTAGGGGTGAGACAACGATCCAAAAAGTCGAGTAGGAAGTCGGCTTGGTCGAGAGAAAGGATCACGTCGTCGGTATTTAGAGAATCAGCGTTCATGAGACCGAGATTGCCAAGAAAATGTATTTTTATTCAATCGCCACTAAGCACGATTCGACGATGCACTTAAACTAAGAAAATAATTCGCGTTGAGTCTAAAGGGGCGTCTACATTGGAGGTAATAAGACCGCGGAGTAGGAAGTAAGAGGGTTTTATCGGTGTAACAGTAGGAGTAAGCGAAATGATTTATTCCCATTTCCTACTGTCTTACTGCCAGCCAATCAGAGACGATATGAATGTTTCAAACAAGACACGACATATATATTTATAACGATGGTTTTTTGCGGACGTGCAAGTGCAGTTTTATTGTGTAATTATTCTTTTATAAGATAAGCAGACAAAGCCAAATAAGTCGCGCAGAAGGTAAACACTAGTTTGTTATTGTCTGGACGGAATGTTTCCGAAGCCTAGCTGTTTTGAGGCCGCTTATATAGCCTAGCACGGACCATGAAGAGATCCAACGCAAAGGTTCTCATTTATCGGCTCCACTATCTCCTGCAATGGCGCTCAATCGGCAGATACAATTCTTCCGCGGGTTATTCAAACACCTATAATAATGACTAAAGACTATTTAAAGATCCATTTACATAATAACCGTCGGATGGGTACGCATGTTATATAAACGTAAACTTATTATATAAACGTAATCTAGCACACCTTGCAGAGGTAGTACCAACGAAAAGTAATTCCTGGCTCTGACCCTGATGATTATTACTGGAGGAGCGGGTTACAAAACAAAATGGACCAACCGACAAACAAAAACAAAAAAAAAAAAGAATCGATTTGTTAGCAAGATCGTTACATTTTCTCTTTCAGGAGTGTCTCTTCTTCGATACGATGCTGCACAGCTTTTGTAACTGCTGTTCTGATGCGAAGTATTCGATTTTCTACTACATTTCTTAATTTTCCAATGCGTCCTTTTGTTTTTGCAATTTCCTTTATTTTCGTTGCCAGATTACGAAGTAAGTGGTTCCGACATTCTATCTTTTGAACTAATACAGTCTGGTACGGATTTGCTGTCACTATCTTATTATATACGCTACTGTCTCCGCCTGCTATAAAAGTGGAATATATCAATCCACGTTTTTATATGCTTGTCCTAAATCCTTCAACAATCGCATCTGCTTCCATGCTCGTTGAACCACAGTGTCTGCCCCAATTTTTGTAACATTTATGAACTCGTGGCTCTTAGTTAGAATTTTCTGCTTTAACACAAACTGCACAATATTTGTTTCTAACAGCGATATGCAGAACCTTCCCTGTTCGTGCACCACAAATTGTTCCTACGCCAGACAAAGAATCGTAACGTCCAGTTCTATACGATCTTTTCATCCAGCTTCCATCACCTATAACACTTATGTGCGGTATTCCATTTATAACATCATTGTGTTCGATTGCTAATTGCCGTTCTTCTTCTGCAGCACCATTCATGCTATCTTCTGCAGCTTTCGCAAAACCATCCGCAACTTTTTCGTGCAGCGTCCTATATGTTTTGCCTGAAATGCACTGCACATCTACGGCACTTAAATTTTCCTGTAATTGTGTATATCCTATACCCGTTAGTATTGCGTCTGCTACAGCTCCTGTATTTGTATCTAAATGCTCCTTCGGAGATGTTTCACTCCAAACAGAACTTTCGAAATTACACATGCGGCATTTGAAAAATAATTCGAAGTCCATGTGAACGAGCACCGAGAAAAATCCCTGAAACAACACTCTACGCCGCGGCAATATTCATCAAACTTTTCGTGCAATTCTTTAAAGACGTACGTGATTATACATTTTCCGTACATACTACCAGCATTTATACGGCATGCATCTACATTTGTGTCCACTTACACAGTGTATTCTTCTTCTTCACACTCTACTTCTGTTAGTACGTTTATTAATTCATCTGTATTCAACGTACTTTGCATGTTTTCTTGTACGTCTGTTTGCAGTCCCATTTCCTCTAATTGTTTGTCAATTATTTCTTCCTCAATATCTCGCTCATGTTTATCTATTTCTATTACTTTCTGCGTTTTATTCGTCTCGTTATGTTCCTCGCTATTCTGTGCCTCTTCCTCATTATTCACATTATGTAATTTTTTTTTCTTGTCGCAACCTCTACTGATATCTGCAATCATGAAAACGGAAACGCTTACGCTCGTTGCATCAGAACCGTAACTGTTAGCATATTTAATATTTTTCGAAATATGAAAACATTGCGCGGGATATAGTTCTTTTGAACCCGATGTAACGTCTTTGTATCTTGCTGCAAAACAATTCTATTTTCATAATTGTTCTGATCAGTAACTATATCGGGTAATAATTTCAACCCAGTGTAATGAGATGTGTTACTTATAAATCCTAAAATATGTTTGACGCGCACTAAGAAAACGCTCGATTCATATTATCTCGTGTATTTTATCAAAATACACGAGATGTATGTTTCGCTCGCTCGCACGTCCATGAGCGAGCGGAATATTCGTTAGGATACCGCGTATGCCTCACATTTAGACGAGACAGTGTGAGTCGAGCGTTTTCTTTGTGTGCGTAATACGTATTTTAGGACAGCATTTCTGGTAACACGTCTCATAATGTTATCTCTCTCGCTTTTATGTTTGCGATAAAGAATCGAAGATCGCCGTGACTCCCATCACTATTCCTCTATTGAGCGTTCCGACGATCCTATTCTACGCCCCACCGCTACGCTTTTCGTGCCTTGTAACGTCCCCGCCTTAAAAATCTTTAAATTTTACGTCACTGCGATGCTCAAATGCCGCAGTAACGCGAGGCCGATTTGTACTAACCTAAGAGGTAATATACAAATCATTTCATTCCAGCAACAAACCTTACTAATTCAATCGTCAGAAACGGCTAAAAATTAAAATCTAATGTGTTAATAGTGTTAATGATAGGAAAAAGGAAATAATTAACAGAAAGCCATACGTGACGAAGGGATTAGCGGACGAATACATCGCCATCCTCTACGAATTATAGTTATTATACGAGATTTGAGGCTTTCACGGCCATTGATACAATGTCTAGATATAGCTTCCGGAATGGAGCCGTGTCTTGAATCAGCGATATGCCGACGTTTCGCAAACGTTGCAGTTTGCATCATCAGGACTGAGAACTCTGATACTGAGCTCCCTTAGGTAAAGGTAGTCCTTATATGCCTCCCTCCCCCTCCTTTCTGTAGATGGTGTTTAGGGAGTAGGGGACGAGGCTTGAATCCAGCCAATCAGCGTATTTTAATTGATCAGCTGGTCAATTAAAAAACCGGGAGAGTAGTATGCCAAACAGAGTTTACTTGCATACCTTTGTCTCGGTTGAGGTTGTTGGGATGTTTCAAAATTTCTAGACCTTCACGATGTTTTCTGGC
>NW_022639631.1:228135-231131 GCF_010583005.1 Odontomachus brunneus | reverse complement strand
GGTATATCGCTGGTGTTCCTTGATTCGCGTACTGATCTTCCTCCCGGTTTCTCCTATATAAACTTTACCACAAGAGCAAGGGATCTTATATACACCCGATGTTTCTAGACATGATTTCTGATCCTTCGGATTTGGGAGTAAATAGCAAAGCTTCCTATGAGGTTTGAAGATTACTTTGATTTTGTGTTTACCCAAAATCCTGCTGATAGGTTCTGTTATGCCCTGGAGATATGGAAGGACAGCCGTTTTTCTCTTTTCTCTCTCTTCATCTAGTGTGTCAGTGTTTTTAGGACTGACAATTCTGTTCTTCTGGTTTTTTATTATTTGCGAGATGTTTTTGCTGTTGTATCCATTTTTAGTTAAGGCTGTACTGAGGTGTTCTAGTTCTCCATTCAGAGAAGATGGTTCCGAAATTGTGAGCGCTCTGTAAACCAATGAACTTATGACAGAATTCTTTTGCGAGGGATGATGATGAGAGGTTGCATGTAGATATCGGTCCGTGTGTGTTGGTTTTCGGTAGACCTGGTGACCTAAGGTGCCATCTTGGTTCTTTTGGACTAGCACATCCAGGAAGGGTATTTGATTATTTTGTTCCACTTCCATTGTGAACTGAATACTGGGATGTTGTGAATTGAGAAACCCGAGAAACTGAGAAAGAGTTTCCCTGCCATGATTCCAAATTACGAAAGTATCGTCCACATACCGAAACCATGTGGATGGTTTCAGTGGTGCGTTCCTCAAAACTTTATTCTCAAAGTGTTCCATAAAGATGTTTGCAATGATAGGAGATATAGGAGATCCCATCGCCGCTCCAGAGGTTTGTTCGAAAAACTCTCCTTGGAACTGAAAATAGGTTGAAGTTAAGCAGTGTTCTATTAGTGGGAAGAGGTTGGCAGGAATTTCCTCGGAATTCTTGATGATGTTCAAAGTATCCTGGACTGGAACATTGGTAAATAGTGAGACTACATCAAAGCTCACCAGGATATCATTAATATTCATCTTGATTTTTGTGATCTTATTCACGAAATCTGTTGAATTCTTGATATGGGAATCATTGAGACCAGTAAGTTTCTGGAGGGGTTTGGTGAGATAGCGGGCTAACTGGTAGGTAGGTCCCCCAATATTGCTGACAATGGGGCGTAAGGGCACTGATTCCTTGTGGATTTTTGGAAGACCGTAGAGTCTAGGTGCTGAAGAATCTTGAGGGGTTAAATACTTGATAGTTTGAAGAGGGAGACCTGCATTTTTCAGAAGAGAAGATGTTTTCTTCTCTATGCTGGATGTTGGGTTGCGTTTGAGTTTCCTGTAGACTTTTTGGTCTGAGAGTAAACTGTTGATTTTACTGCAATAGTCTTCCCTGTTCATAACTACAGTAGCGTTCCCTTTGTCTGCTGGTAAAATTAGGATCTTGTTGTTTTGTTTCAGACCGTGGAGAGCTCGGCGTTCTTCTTTGTTTATATTTTGTTTGGGAAGTTTGGCTTTGCGTAGGATGTTGGTTGTTCGATTTCTGATGTCATTGCTTGCCTCTAAAGGAAGGTGGAAAATAGCCGTTTCAATTTGGCTGATGATTTCTTCCGTAGGGATACTAGAAGGAGTGACAGCAAAATTGTGTCCCTTAGCTAGAACAGCAACTTCGGATGGTGATAGGTCTTGATCGCTAAGATTCTTAACTGTATGTGTGAGAACTGGCATTTGAGTCTGTGGATTGATCTTATCATACTTGCTCTTCTGTTTTTGTGTTCTTGCCTCAGCTGAGTGATCAGCTGGTCAATTAAAAAACGCTGATTGGCTGGATTCAAGCCTTATCCCCTACTCCCTAAACACCATCTACACAAAGGGGGGAGGGGGGCATATAAGGACTACCTTTACCCAAGGGAGCTCAGTATCAGAGTTTTCAGCCCTGATGATGCAAACTGCAACGTTTGCGAAACGTCGGCATATCGCTGATTCAAGACACGGCTCCATTCCGGAAGCTATACCTAGACATTGTATCAATGGCCGTGAAAGCCTCAAATCTAGTATTAGAAGCCTGCACGGAGAGGTTATCCTAGGGTCAGTAAATTTATTTTGCAAACTCAGGAAGTCCTTGCATGTCCAACTATGCTTCCTAGCATTTTTGAAACGGTGCCGCGACCATGATGTAGTACCGAAATGCTTTCAATTAAAAAACCCATTTCCATCTTCTAACCAGGCCAAAGGCATTCTACGACAAGCGTCGTTGAGGTTAGTCAAAGACCGAATCTCAGCCACCAAGAAGAACTTGGCTGAGATATCCCAAAAACTATTAAAATTACATCTCTCTCTTGCAAAATCGTTGGAGCCTGAGCTGTGGCTGACACTGGATCGAGTTACTCACGAACAAGCTGTTCACTCAGCTGAGGCAAGAACACAAAAACAGAAGAGCAAGTATGATAAGATCAATCCACAGACTCAAATGCCAGTTCTCACACATACAGTTAAGAATCTCAGCGATCAAGATCTATCACCATCCGAAGTCGCTGTTCTAGCTAAGGGACACAATTTTGCTGTTACTCCCTCCAGTATCCCTACGAAAGAAATCAGCCAAATTGAAACGGCTATTTTCCACCTTCCTTTAGAGGCAAGCAATGACATCAGAAATCGAACAACCAACATCCTACGCAAAGCCAAACTTCCCAAACAAAATATAAACAAAGACGAACGCCGAGCTCTCCACGGTCTAAAACAAAACAACAAGATCCTAATTTTACCAGCAGAAAAAGGGAACGCTACTGTAGTTATGAACAGGGAAGACTATTGCAGTAAAATCAACAGTTTACTCTCAGACCAAAGAGTCTACAGGAAACTCAAACGCAATCCAACATCCAGCATAGAGAAGGAAACATCTTCTCTTCTGAAAAATGCAGGTCTCCCTCTTCAAACTATCAAGTATTTAACCCCTCAAGATTCTTCAGCACCTAGACTCTACGGTCTTCCAAAAATCCACAAGGAATCAGTGCCCTTACGCCCCATTGTCA
>NW_022639631.1:227383-227911 GCF_010583005.1 Odontomachus brunneus | reverse complement strand
CAAAACAACAAGATCCTAATTTTACCAGCAGACAAAGGGAACGCTACTGTAGTTATGAACAGGGAAGACTATTGCAGTAAAATCAACAGTTTACTCTCAGACCAAAAAGTCTACAGGAAACTCAAACGCAACCCAACATCCAGCATAGAGAAAAAAACATCTTCTCTTCTGAAAAATGCAGGTCTCCCTCTTCAAACTATCAAGTATTTAACCCCTCAAGATTCTTCAGCACCTAGACTCTACGGTCTTTCAAAAATCTACAAGGAATCAGTGCCCTTACGCCCTATTGTCAGCAATATTGGGGGACCTACCTACCAGTTAGCCCGCTATCTCACCAAACCCCTCCAGAAACTTACTGGTCTCAATGATTCCCATATCAAGAATTCAACAGATTTCGTGAATAAGATCACAAAAATCAAGATGAATACTAATGATATCCTGGTGAGTTTTGATGTAGTCTCACTGTTTACCAATGTTCCAGTCCAGGATACTTTGAACATCATCAAGAATTCCGAGGAAATTCCTGCC
>NW_022639631.1:211600-227142 GCF_010583005.1 Odontomachus brunneus | reverse complement strand
AAGGAATCAGTGCCTTTACGCCCCATTGTCAGCAATATTGGGGGACCTACCTACCAGTTAGCCCGCTATCTCACCAAACCCCTCCAGAAACGTACTGGTCTCAATGATTCTCTTATCAAGCATTCAACAGATTTCGTGAATAAGATCACAAAAATCAAGATAAATACTAATGATATCCTGGTGAGTTTTGATGTAGTCTCACTGTTTACCAATGTTCCAGTCCAGGATACTTTGAACATCATCAAGAATTCCGAGGAAATTCCTGCCAACCTCTTCCCACTAATAGAACACTGCTTAACTTCAACCTATTTTCAGTTCCAAGGAGAGTTTTTCGAACAAACCTCTGGAGCGGCGATGGGATCTCCTATATCTCCTATCATTGCAAACATCTTTATGGAACACTTTGAGAATAAAGTTTTGAGGAACGCACCACTGAAACCATCCACATGGTTTCGGTATGTGGACGATACTTTCGTAATTTGGAATCATGGCAGGGAAACTCTTTCTCAGTTTCTCGGGTTTCTCAATTCACAACATCCCAGTATTCAGTTCACAATGGAAGTGGAACAAAATAATCAAATACCCTTCCTGGATGTGCTAGTCCAAAAGAACCAAGATGGCACCTTAGGTCACCAGGTCTACCGAAAACCAACACACACGGACCGATATCTACATGCAACCTCTCATCATCATCCCTCGCAAAAGAATTCTGTCATAAGTTCATTGGTTTACAGAGCGCTCACAATTTCGGAACCATCTTCTCTGAATGGAGAACTAGAACACCTCAGTACAGCCTTAACTAAAAATGGATACAACAGCAAAAACATCTCGCAAATAATAAAAAACCAGAAGAACAGAATTGTCAGTCCTAAAAACACTGACACACTAGATGAAGAGAGAGAAAAGAGAAAAACGGCTGTCCTTCCATATCTCCGGGGCATAACAGAACCTATCAGCAGGATTTTGGGTATACACAAAATCAAAGTAATCTTCAAACCTCATAGGAAGCTCTGCTATTTACTCCCAAATTCGAAGGATCAGAAATCATGTCTAGAAACATCAGATGTATATAAGATCCCTTGCTCTTGTGGTAAAGTTTATATAGGAGAAACCGGGAGGAAGATCAGTACGCGAATCAAGGAACACCAGCGATGTACCAAGTATGGTCACTTTACTCAATCAGCCCTAGCTGAACACTGGATGTAGACTGGACACTCCGTACAATATAAAAAAGCCACCAGATTGGCTCCCTCACAGTTATTTTGCCAGAAAACATCGTGAAGGTCTAGAAATTTTGAAACAACCCAACAACTTCAACCGAGACAAAGGTATGCAAGTAAACTCTATTTGGCATACTGCACTCCCGGTTTTTTAATTGACCAGCTGATCAATTAAAATACGCTGATTGGCTGGATTCAAGCCTCGTCCCCTACTCCCTAAACACCATCTACAGAAAGGAGGGGGAGGGAGGCATATAAGGACTACCTTTACCTAAGGGAGCTCAGTATCAGAGTTCTCAGTCTTGATGATGCAAACTGCAACGTTTGCGAAACGTCGGCATATCGCTGATTCAAGACACGGCTCCATTCCGGAAGCTATATCTAGACAATTATTATACGACTCTATAGTATAAGAATATTCGCGAAACGAACTCGCTTAGGCACTTGCAAATGCGTTCAGTATGACATCATCGCGCCGCTGTGCATCACGCCACCGCGCATAACGTCATCCGACCACCCGAGCACATCAAAAGATAAGCCGAAGCGTAGAGGCATGCCATTGAAATTTACCGACCCAAGACCACCATGCCAACATGGAATTCGGCGCTGTGAGCCGACCACCGTCGGAAGCCGCCGGAACTGAGCGAAGCTCCCTCCGAAGCCTCCCTATAAAAATCGTGCTTTCGGAGCGCTCCACATATTTGTTCGGGAAATTTTCGAGTCCTTACATATATGTACACTACCTTCAATTATCCGGGAGAAACTTTGATTTATAAAGCCAACGAGCTTTCCATCGCCAGTTACGGCATCTCTCCCGAGATCCTCCGACCTGTGTGCGATCTGCAGCGTCAGTATAAGCATGCCCAAGCGAGTTCACGTACGACTAGCGGATCTCTACGATAAAGCGACCGTAAGTCTACTACTAATTCCACTTTTGTAACCGAACACTTGACCGGTATGATCCGAGCGATTACTTATCGATAACTCACTAGTTTTGATCCAACTCTATTATTACTCCGATAATAATACTATTTAATATATCTAGTATAGTTGTAAGAATTTTACATATCTACTCGTTCAAACACTTTAGTCGTACTCGCTCTTACAATATATCATTTAACTATTACGTCACCTGTTCTCTTTAAGAGCGATTTGCATCATACTAATCCAGCCCTACCTCGCGCAAATACTCTGGTCTCGACGTATCACTGAGAAGCGTGTCAGTTGTATACCCCTTACACACACTCCTGCAGAGCTGCGGTGTCCTCCGCGACACCATAACACTGCTAATGTTCTAGGTAACATTAACCGCTCCTAGTCGCATCTTCTTGCTTTCTTAAGACTGAGCTCTGACAGTTCTCGGCAGCATCCCACGAGTGCTCCGGAACTTAGTTAATATACAGCGAATTGTGAAGTAGCGCGTGAGGACCTCCTGGCTAGCGAATCAGTCGAGATCCGATCGAGACTTTAACAGGTCTATTGCGTACGGGACCTTACTCGCTAAGGCTTGAGAGATCAGAAATTTTATCATTGCTTTACACCCATACCCATTTTAATAAATCGCTCTTACTGAGTTTTACTATTGAGATCAAGTCACAACAACATGAAATTTATTTTGTTAATAAATTAGATGCCGAAGAGAAGTGGTAGAAAGAGCGAAAGTGGTTCTCACGTACTACAGAACGAAGTGTACCGCAGCTCTCGGTTCTTCAAATCCCACAGAAAGAGGGTATTTTGTTATAAATTCGGGAAGTTATTACATAGATGTTCGCGCGTCATTGAGACCACTTCCACCAAGACCCGTTACGCCGACCTTACCCATTATTAAAGAGAAACCAGAATAAAATGAATTGTTGCCGATATATCAAGAGGTTCCAAATTCGAATTTAAATTTACATAAAGAATTAACTAGTAGTGAGCAAGCCGTAGTCGACGCTTTAGTAAATGTACTTACCAACAACTAATAAACTACATTTTGGTGATCAAATTCTTTTCATTCCTCATATGCCACGCCACAATCACGATTCAACAAAATTACATCTGATTAGTTTAAATTTTTTTTTATTATTATTCAGAAGGTTTACCTCCATTATTATTAATTTGTAACTTCGAGACTACCATTTTATAATTCCAAATAATATAATTATAATTAAATTCATATTTTAAATAATTATGATTCCAATAACTTAGCATATAATCTTAATACCTTCGATTCGCGAGTAAAAGTTATTTTATTTTTTTGCTCCATTTGCATACACCAATTAGATTCTTTTCATATCATAACTGCATTTTACTAAAATATAACTTGTTAAAGCACTACAAACAATTTACCTAAATAAGAAGTTAACCATTAGATATAGTAATTCGCGATATTTAACCAGCCTCATTCTCACTTTATTTAAATACATATATTGATAACTCCCTTTCGGTGCACTGCTCTCTACCAACCCTGCCTATTGTCGGTGTAAGCAGGCAGGCCAAAAACCAAAGAGAGCATAACCTTTTTTGTGTCTGAGTGGTCACAAGAGACGTTAGAAGAGTAATAATACAATTGAATCAAGAATAGTATGTTAACGATAGGTGGTCGCTCGGATCCTACCGGTCAAATGTTCGAGTGTACAAGTGTAATTAATAATAGACTTATGGTCGCTTTACTGTAGGGATCCGCTAGTCGTAATTGAACTCGCCTGGGCACGCTCGTACTGACGCTGCAGTTCGCACACAGATCGGTCGTAGAAAATCCGAACAAATGCCTAAGGCAACGGGTCGGAGAATCAGAAGTTGTCCCGAACAAATGTTCACGCAGCTGCATGAACAGATACTTGGATGTAGGTCTCGAAAAATCCTCGAACAAATGCTCGAAGAAGTAAGTCGGAGTGTACTGAAAAATACTCGAACAAATCCGAGGAGCGCTCCGGGAGCACTGTTTTTATAGGGCTCCGATGGGAGCTTCGCTCGGTCCCGGCGCTTTCCGACGGCGGTCGGCTCGCAGCGCCAAATTCCACAGCGACACGGTGGTCTCGGGTCGGTTAGTTTCAAAGGGATGCCTCCACGTCTCGGCTTATCTTATGATACGCTCGGGTGGCCGGATGACGTTATGTGCGGTGGCGTGATGCTAAGTATCGAGATGATGTCATACTAAGCGCGTTTTCTCGTGCCTAAGCGAGTTCGCTTCGCGAATATTCTTACATTATTCGGCTCATCTACTAATTCCTTCGTCATGTATGATTTTCACTAACTACTTCGTTTATGTAGTACTACCAATATCGCTTCGCTTCATTAGTACTACCAATATGTTGGGTTTTATTCTTAGCCGTCTCTGACGATTGAAATAGTAAGATTTGTCGCTGGAATAAAATACTTTATATACTATCTCTCAGGTTAGCCCAAATCGGCCTCAGGTCAATGCGGTATCTTGGTATCGCAGCGGCGCAAAAAATTAAAGATTTTTGGGGCTGGGACGTTACACCTCACCTCTTTTAAAGACAAATTCCGATGTTTTCATAGGGATTTGTTCTAAGTCTGAGATTCGCTTGCTTAATACGTGATATAAAACAGTCTGCGAGGCGGTTATACTAAGGGGATTTGGGGCAATGGCGGTGGCTTGTCCGTTTCTTACGATGGTCGATTGAGTTGAGACTGCTCGAGATTCTTCCCTGTTGTCCTATGGTTGCTGCTGAGGTTGCTTTCCTTTTTTGGCTGCCTTGGTTTGTGTGCGAGGTGGAGTAACAAATGGGTGAGTGATTTCCATATAGCCCCTAAGAGATGTAGGCTGCAGCCGTATACTGTAACGTCTCTTGTGACCACTCAGACACAAAAAAGGTTATGCTTTCTTTGGTTTATGGCCTGCCTGCTTACACCGACAATAGCCAGGGCTGGTAGAGAGCAGTGCTACGAAAGGGAGTTATCAATATGCGTATTTAAATAAGGTGAGAAAGAAGCAGGTTAGATATCGCGAATTATTATATCTAATGGTTAACTTCTTATTCAGATAAATTGTTTGTAGTGCTTTAGCAAGTTTTATTTTAAAATGCAGTTATGATATGAAGAGAATTTAATTGGTGTATGCAAATGGAGCGAAAAATAAAATAACTTTTACTCGCGAGTTGAAGGTATTAGGAATACATGTTAAGTTATTGGAATCATAAACTATATAAATTATGATTTTAATTATAATTATATTATTTAGGATTATAAATTGGTAGTCTCGAGGTTATAGATTAATAATAATGGAGGTAAATTTTCTGAACAATAATAATAATAATAATAATAATAATAAACAATTAAACTAATCAGATGTAATTTTGTTGAATCGTGGTTGTGGCGTATAGCATATGAGAAATGAAAAAGGATTTGATCACCAAAATGTAGTTTATTAGTTGTTGGTAAGTACATTTACTGAAGCGTCGACTACGGCTTGCTCACTACTAGTTAATTCTTTATATAAATTTAAATTCGAATTTGGAACCTCTTGATCTTTTGGCAACAATTCAGTGTATTCTGGTTCCTCTTTAATAGAGGGTAAGGTTATCGTAATGAGCCTCGGTGGAAGTGGTCTCAATGACGCGCGAACCTGTATGTAATAACTTCCCGAATTTATAACAAAATACCCTCTTTCTGTGGGATTTGGAGAGCCGGGAGCTGCGGTACACTTCGTTTTGTAGTACGTGAGAACCACTTTCGCAGTCGCTCTTTCTACCACTTCTCTTCGGCATCTAATTTATTAACAAAATAAATTTCGTGTTGTTGTAACGTGATCTCGATAGCAAAACTCAGTAAGAGCAATTAAATAAAATAGGTATTGGTGTAAAGCAATGGTATAATCTCTGATCTCTCAAGCCTTAACAAGTAAGATCCCGCACGCAATGGACCTGTTGAAGTCTCGATCGGATTTCAACCGACTCGCTAGCCAGGAGATCCTCACGCGCTACTTCACAATTCGCTGTATGTAAACTAAGTTCCGAAGCGATCGTGGGATGCTACCGAGAACTGTCAGAGCTCTGTCTTAAGAAAGCAAGAAGATGCAACTAGGAGCGGTTAATGCTACCTAGAGCATTAGCAGTGTTATGGTGTCACGGATGACACCGCTGCTCTGCAAGAGTGTGTGTAATGGGTATATAACTGACGCGCTTGTCAGTGATACGTCGAGGCCAGAGAATTTATGCGAGGAATAGCTGGATAAGTAAGATGCGAATTGCTCTTAAAGAGAAAAGGATGACGTAATAGTTTAATGATATATTGTAAGAGCGAGTACGATTAAGGTATCCAAACGAGTAGAAATGTAAAATTCTTATAACTATACTAGATACATCAAATGGTATTAATATCGAAGTTGTAGAGTTGAATAAAAAATAGTGGGTTATCGATAGGTGATCGCTCGGTTCCTACCGGTCAAGTGTTCCGTAATAAAAGTGGAATTAGTAGTAGACTTACGGTCGCTTTATCGTAGGGATCCGCTAGTCGTAGGTGAACTCGCCTGGGCACGCTTAAATTGACGCAGCAGATCGCACACAGGTCGGTCGTGAAGAATCTCGGGAGAGATGCCTTATTCTAACTGGCGAAGGAAAGCTCGTTGGTTTTATGAATTGAAATTCCTTCCGGATAGTTGAATGTATTATACGTATGTGTAAGATTCGAAAATTTCCCGAACAAAATGCGTGGAGTGCTCCGGGAGCACTGTTTTTATAAGGCTTCGGAGGGAGCTACGCTCGGTTCCGGCGGCTTCCGACGGCGGTCGGCTCACAGAGCCGAATTCCATGGTGGCATGGTGGTCTCGGGTCGGTAAATTTCAATGGGATGCCTCTACGCCTCGGCTTATCTTTTGATGTGCTCGGGTGGTCGGATGACGTTATGCGCGGTGGCGTGATGCATAGCAGCGCGATGATGTCATACTGAACGCGTTTGCTCGTGCCTAAGCAAGTTCGCTTCGCGAATATTCTTATACTATAGAGTCGTATAATAACTATGATACATTAATTCGTAAAAGATAATAATGGCGATGTATATTTATATATATATTCGTTCGCTAATGTATGGTTTCTGTTAATTATTTCCTTTTTTTTTTAATCATTAACACTATTAATATGCTAGATTTTAATTTTAGCCGTCTCTGACGATTGAATTAGTAAGGTTCGTTGCCGGAATAAAATATTTTGTATATTAGCTCTCAGGTTATTACAAATCGGCCTCGGATCAGTGCGGCATTCGAGCATCGCAGTGGCGTAAAATTTAAAGATTTTTAAGGCTGGGACGTTACAATATCTTTCTTACACATGTCAATTGTGCAGATTCTACTGTTACTTGTTAAAACTTTTTTAACAAATTTAAAAAATTGAAAGATCCATTCTTCTATAACACTAACTAATGTATGCGTGTCTCTGTTTCTCGCGGGTACGGGAAGAATATAAAACACGCGTCCAGTTCAATATCCCGCTCCGGGGTAACTGGAGTTCAGCAACGCTGTTGGACTCCAATGCGGACGGGTAATGTACTGCGGGGTTCCACAGGGGTCGGTACTTGGACCTTTACTTTGGAACCTCGCGTACGATCGCGTTTTACGAACGGCCCTCCTTCCCGCCTGCACCATGGTCTGCTACGCAGACGACACTATGGTGCTGGCGGGAGGCATCAAGTGGGAGGAGGGTACGGCCACTGCCAACACGGCCGTAGCGTGTGCCGTGCACTCGATACGGCAGCTGGGCCTCCGGGTGACCCCAAAAGACCGAGTGTACGATCGGTCAGCGGGGGTGCCCCCAAGGTCCAGCATTATGGTAGAGTCAACCCGCGTGGAGGTGACCCCAGGTATCAAATACTTGGGGCTCCACCTGGATGGCCAGTGGGACTTCACCTCTCATTTTGAGAGGCTGAGTCCCAAGTTGGGGAGAGTTGCGGCTGCACTGTGCAGCCTCCTCCCCAAAATCGGTGGTCCTTACAACCGGGTTCGCAGGCTGTATGCGAACACCGTCTCGTCCATCGCTCTTTATGGGGCGCCAGTTTGGGCGGGAGAGGCGTGGGCCAAGCGGCGCATCGTTGCAATTTTGCACGGTGCGCAGCGACTAATGGCCACCCGCCTCGTCAAGGCGTATAGGACGGTGTCGCATGTAGCCGTCACGGTCCTGGCCGGTATAATACCGGCGGAGTTCCTGGCACGGTTGGGGTGTATATCAGTTGGACACGGGGCAATTGGACACAGTCCAATCAAAAGTGGCTGTTCCAAGGGACCCTACAAATGTCTCTAATCACACGGTGCTGTGATTGGCTGTGTCCAAGTGCACCACTCCCGCGCGGTTGTACGCAGAAACGTACAACAGGATCGCAGAGCTCCGCCGGCGAGTGGGTGACCATCTGGTCACGACCAGGCACGTACAGAGAATACGCGACTCGGCCCGGCGTAGGGCCCTCCGGCGATGGCAAAGATCGCTGGAGGCCCCGAACACGCCGGGAATCCGGACCATCGCGGCCATACGTCCTTGCCTGCCGGAATGGGTGGGCAGGGCTCATGGCGGGGTTGTCATACCATATGACACAGGTATTGACCGAGCACGGCTGCTTCGGTCGATACCTGTGTCGAATAGGCAAAGAGCGCAAGGCACAGTGCCACCACTGCGCGGCTAGTGAGTACTCCGCGGAGCACACGCTGCAGGAGTGCCCAGCGTGAACTCAGGAACGCGGGGTCCTCACTACAGTGATCGGCCAGGATCGCCAGCTCCCGATCATCGTACCAAAGATGCTCGAGAGCCGGGAAGCATGGGAGGCTGTGGCCTCCTTCTGTCGTGACGTTATGTCGCAGAAGGAGGCCGCCGAACGCGTGAGGAGGGGAGAGGTGGGAGTCGCACCACCCTCCTCTCCCCCCTCTTCCCCTGCCCCGTTGGTGGAGGACGGGCGGGGGAGGAGGAGGAAGAAGTATCCCCTTCTCAGGTACTGAGGCCAAGGAGGGGTAGGCGATTGAGGGCCCACCAGCTCCCACTACTCCGTTAGGGGGGGAGCTGGCGGGGTTAGATGAGGGTGAGCCGGGCGATGTTCGCCTCCGGGAGGTTGAGGGATAACCACTCCCCCACTCTCGGGGGCGGTTCCGTCCGGCTATGAGGAGGGCCGAAAGACCCTAATATCGTGCCCCGGCTTTAGCTCGGACACGAGGGCGGGCGCGGTTAGTGCGCCTGCCGGGGACGCCCATTGCAAAGGGCGGCTCTAGTGGGCTCCCCCCTCGGGGGAGAAAGTGGTCGGCGGACCTGACTCCCCCGAAGGTTGGGGACAGAGGAGGGGGTCGGGAGCGGGTGGGTAATTCTGGCTCCTGGCCCATCCCAACTTCTTGACTCGGAGAAAGGGGCTGCGAGGAGGAAGGTGTCCCCTTCTCGCAGCCGAAAAGGAATATAAAAGCGCCGGTCTACTAGGCCGGCGCGGGAAGAAGCGCGCAAGCGCGAAAGAGCCGAGGGCCCGCTGAAGAATACTAGAAAGTGTACCGGGGGGTCCTCGAATAATGGCGCTCCCTCGAATAATGATGGACATTCCCAGGGGTTTTAGTGGGTATACCTCCCCTTTTTTTTTTACTATGGGGAGGGAGTCCCACATACCCCCGGAGGCTCGGGTAAGCCTCCGGGGGATGCGTAACGCATTTCCCCTGGGTTATAAAAAAAAAAAAAAAAAGTATCCCGCTCCGGGATAACCACCGAAATTTTGATATTCCGTCGATGAGTCAATCATTCTCCATTTTGTATTTTTTTTTTTGCCAATTTTTGCTTGATCAATTTCAACAATTCACCTTTTTCATCTCCAATTTTTTCAGAATAATTTTCTATCCAATTAATGACGCATACTTAATGATACTTTGTGTTTTGAGTATGATTACAAATGCTTGTGACATTGAGACATGATAATTTTTATATTGTTACCTCGCGAAAAAAGCAATGCCAAACAACGTTGGTACGATCAGATATTTTTAACTCGTTCTTTAAAAAATCATAACGCGGCGATCTCAACATTATAAAATAAGCCGCAGACATACAAGCTTTTTCAACAGATAAGTTACTTTTGTCAAACCAAGCATTTTTCTTGCACTTTATCGAAAAGTACACCGAATTCTTTTTGTCTTCTTTTTTCCAGTCGGTTATGTAATACAATTTTTAACACTTGAACTCTTGATTTTCAATATCCCATTGAAATATAATATTATCATATAGTTCATGTTTTAAATTATCACGTGTGTAACGTCTAGTTCGACTAAAAATTTTATTAAACTCCGTCTATCGTTTCGTGTAATTTTATTTTTCATTATATTACATCAGGTTATGACACGCAACTCGATACAATTGCAGTCTGACGATATAATATAATTGAAGTTAGACGCGTTCGTGCTAATTTCGTCAATCAAATTTATCAATTTTATCACTTTCTTACTTACCAATATCATTCCACTTTTAATTAAAAAAAAACGATACATGAGCGACAATTTTCGTTTTCAAAAATCAATTCTACGCATTTAAATACACAAATTTTTAAAATTTCAAAAAATCTAAGATGAGAGCGTCATATTGCATTTGTAACGAGGCATTTTTACCTCGTTCCTAAGGATTCATAATTGTGTTCAACCGCTCTAGTTACTATTTCCTTCGTATTACTCCACCGTTGTATTCTCGACCGTTGTCGGTAGCTAAAATAGATTTATGTTGCGTTCACCCGCTGTGCTTATTTACGATACCCGACACCCGTTATACGACTAGTATGCCGGGAGCCCAGTAGTTATCCCGGTCGCCGCTACGCGGCGCGAACGCGAGGTTGAAGCAGCACTCGCAGTTAAATTTCCGCGGCCGCCTCTATAAAAGGGGGGCTCGCGGAACCCTCGACACGAGTTCACCGCCGGTTTCCTAGGAGACCAGCACGGGAGCGTGACACCGCGAACTCAGTCTCTCGAGGCACACCGTTCCAGACGACGACGTGCAGGGTTCGACACACCGTTCCAGACGACGACGTGCCTGGTTTCGGCCGTCGATCAAACTCAGAGGAGAGCGTATCGGGCTTCGACCGTGACTCCACGACACACAGTTCCAGACGACGACGTGCCGGGTTTCGGCCGCCGATCGAACTCAGAGGAGAGCGTGTCGGGCTTCGACCGTGACTCCACGACACACCGTTCCAGACGACGACGTGTCGGATTTCGGCGCCTCGAGCGAGCGCCGGGGATAGCGAAAGTCAACCCGTGGGACGACGCGGCCCAGAGCCCGAATCGCGGCCTGCCGCCACTGCGACCGCCCACCATTCCGAGTCGCACTGGCAACACCGATCGCACGCGCCTCGGGCGCAGTATAAAAGCCTCACCCACTGTACGCCAAAACAATAAACTCTCGTTATAATTTAACACAATCGAGCACATTACTGACATCTCTCTGTCCTATCACGATCCTGGACGCCGTCGAGCTTACCCAAGCGATAAACCGCAGGAAAAGTACGAGGCAAATATCGGAAACCCCGTTACACATTTTTACCCTGAACCGGGATTGAATCGCCACACTGAATACGTCGATGAACTTTTGACGTTGGTTAACTTGGTTTCTAGCAGATGTATTTCATTTTTTATAGTAAACATTTTTTTATTGTTTATTTTATTTTTTATTGTTAAATACATAAAGTCATATCCCACACAGAACAAAACCTTCATTAGATCTTCATAGATTATACATAGCTCCACCAGACATCTATCTCCACGGTGGACGACAAGTAGATCTCTAATGGACGTCCATAATTCATCGATGATGGACATCCATATAACATTTATCGTAGACGTTCACTGTATATCTGCTATGTATGTACAATAGATTTTCACGTTTAATTTTTTATTGAATTTCAGTACGACCTCTGTTGCATTATAGCTTTCCAAGTAGAACATAAAAATCAAAATGATATTAATTTGACGTCATTTTGACCAAACATTGAACAAATTTATGTCAATTATTAGTAAAAATGTAACCGCGATTCGTCGCGTGCTCGGATCGCTCGTCGGTTCGGGTTCGTGATAACCGGAATAATTGAGAAACAGTTTTTTCAAAAAAAAAAAATAATGTATAATATATTTAACTACTAAGCTGACTATAATTACAATATACAGATCAAACAATACGTGTCGACGCCGTTGGTTTTGGTTGTTTGTGTCGCCTGACAGACCCCCTCGGGGTGCACCACCTTGACGTGGTGAGTGGGCTCCCTGGGCTCGACCCGCAGGGCAGTACCAAGAGTCCAACTCTTGGGAGGGCCGCGGGAAGAGCCTGGGGTCTAAGAGTGCACCAATTGGGGGGATATGAGGCTCGGGTTCGCCCTGTGTCTGGGGAGGACGTCCTTCGGGGCGTGCCTCCTGGTATGGGGGGGTCCCGGGTCTCATAATGGGGTTTTCCCCTTTTCCGGCAAACGGCCTCGGGAATTCTTTCCGTGGTACGCGCCGGGGAGGGGAAATGGGTGACTTCCGGGGAGTTGCTCGGAAGTCGGCCCCCAAAGATCCGTCGGGCCACGCAGGTAGGGTCACCCATGCCGGACGGGGCCGACGGGGAGGGGGATTTGGGGGGAGTGCGGCTGTCAGGGCCGCCCGGACTTATTCCGGGGCAGGGCCTGACAGTTTGCGCACGGGTAGGTCGGGCTCGTTAGCTCTTTAGCAGCCGACCTAGGGGAAGGAAAACCCCGAAATACAACCCGCCCGTGAGTGAGGGATGGTAAAGTGCTCACTCAAGGATGGATCACAATCTCGACAACCGGAAGCAAACTTACCGGCCCAGGGGTTTCGGAGCCCCAGGGCCCGGCGGCACGGGGAATAGCGTCCCGGCTCCCTGTGTCGTCGTCATCCGGCGACGGGCTGGCGTGCGGGTTGCCTACGGGCCCGCACTCCGAAGCTGCTACCGTGGATGGAAGTACGGACGGAAAAGAGAGGGTCGTCATCGTCGCGAAGAGAAGGAGGGTAGGAAAGAAAGAGGGAGAGGAACCCGGGGTGAGCCGTGAGGAGGAGGGACAGCAGGAATGGAAGCAGCGTGAAGGGATGCCTGATCCTGGGAAGAAAGGGATGAACGTCACGTTCTTCGCCGCGAGCCTGGAGGCGCTCGGTGAGTGTGTGAACGAGATCGAGGACGCCTTCACGAAGAGCAAAAGGATGTCGAACGCCGAGAAAGAGTTCATCCGGAAGAGGAAGAGTGAAATGCTTGAGCTCGGTGAAGGAATGGCGTTGGCATTTAAGTACCGGACATCGTACTTGGAGGCCGCCATTCTGGAAAGGAACGACTTGTTGGAGGAGGATGAGGCCAGGGAGAGGGAATTGGAGGCGGCCCTGTCGTGTTGGGAGTCGAGAGGACGCGAATGGAAGGAGGAAAAGAGGAAATGGGATCGAGAGAAAAAGGAATGAGAAGTGGAACGCAGAGTCTCGAAAGGCATGAGGGAACAAATAAAAGCTAGGATTTCGGGGCTTATGCAGGCCAGTCTGCTCACCCCCCGACCCTTGTGAGCGGGGTGGAGCGAGCCGCATCTCCATCTCTGGTGGTGCGGCCGGAGGTATGCGAGCAAGCGACGTCCCCGTTCCGGGCGGGGACTGCCGGGGTGTCGTCCGCCGGTCCTGGACCGCTGGTGCCTGCCGCGCGGGATGCGGCTCCTTCGGACCAGCAGAGTTGGGCCGTGGTTGGCCCGAGTGGCGGGAAAAGGAGAAGGAGGAGAAACAAGGCCCCCAAGGGGGGTGGTGAGAAGGAGTCGGTAAGGGGGTTCCCGGCGGCGCATCTTGCGTTGCCGATCCCGCCAACGACGGTGGCGGTGGCGGTACGTCTCGAGCCAGGGGGCCTTACATACGTGGAGGCCCTCCGCAAGGCGAGAGGCGATATCGCCCGGGGAGAGGGTGCGGTCCGGCCAGCCTTTGTTAGGAGGGCCGCAGGAGGTGGCCTTTTCTTCGGGCTTGCCGGACCCGAAAAGGAGAGGGAGGCGGACGTCCTTGCAAAGAAGCTCAGGGCGTCGCTCCCGGGGGCCGCGGTAACGCGGCCCTCAAAGTGGCGGGAGGTCCGACTCGTCGGTTTTGACGAGTCGGTCCTCCCGGCGGAGGTAAGCGAGATTCTCGCGGAGCAGGGGGGGTGCGGGCAGGGCGATATTCGCCTCGGCCCCATCAGGTGGAGCTGGCGGGGGGAGGGGGCTGTTTGGGCGCGTCTACCCCTTGCGGCGGCCGTCATCGTGGCGGCCAAGGGGAGGGTTGCCCTGGGGTGGGCGGGGGCGAGAGTCGAACTGCTCCCGGCTCGCCCGCTCCAGTGCCATCGGTGTTGGGGGCTCGGCTACGTTCGGGCGGCCTGCTCCGCGTCTACGGACCGGAGCCGGCTGTGCTACCGATGTGGTCGAGCCGAGCACACCGCGCGGGTCTGCACTGAGAGTGCGGCCTGCGCTGTGTGCCGTGAGGAGGGACGGGACCCGAGTCACCGGATGGGTGGTCCCGGGTGCCCGCTGATGGGGGGCGGTCGGTTCGGCGCTTCGCTGCTGGGCCACCGCAGAGGCCGGCCGTCGAACGCGGCTCCGGGCCAGGGAGGCCCGGTGCTCGCAGGAGGGCCCGGTCCTCCCCCACCACCACCAACCGCGGGGTCCCCGGGGGGACTTCACCCCCCGGAGGGTCCGCGAAAGGTGGAGATGGCCCCGGTCTGACCACCAAGACCGGGGCCACGGCGCTGGCCGAACACCAGGCCGGCGCCGGGGGCCGGTATTGGGCATAACCGCCTGGTACCGGTCTCCCCTCTCCCCTATCGGCCGCGGCGGGGGTGCGCGGCGACGCACCCTCCTCCATTGCGGCTCGGGAGGGAGGCGGCGCGGTGTAGGGTCGCACCGCGCCGCTGCCAGTAGGCACCACGACCGGGGGTGACCTTACCCACCCCCGGTCACGTTGGTATGGGAGACCCACCTCCCACTACCATCGGGAGGAGCGCGGCGAGAGGTGTTGTGTCCGCCTCTCGCCGCGCAAAGAGGCAAGAGTGGCCTCACGGCAGGGGGGGGGGAGCGACTGGGGAGGGGCTATGTCCCCGCCGCTTTCTCCCCCAGGGTACGGAGCGCGATAGCGCTAGCGCAGGGCGGCCCCCCGAAGAATGCCGAAAGGTGATGCCAGGGGGTCGCCCTACTTGCGCAGTGAAGGACACACTCAGGGGTTTTTAGTGGGTATACCTCCTCGTCTCCTTTAGAGAAGGGGAGGGGAGTCCCACATACCCCCGGTGACCTCCTCAGGTCTCCGGGGGATGCGTAATGCATTTGTCCCTGAGTTATCAAAAAAAAAAAAAAAAAAAAAAAAAAAAAAAAAAAAAAAAAAAAAAAAAAAAAAAAAAAAAAAAAAAAAAAAAA
>NW_022639631.1:210851-211418 GCF_010583005.1 Odontomachus brunneus | reverse complement strand
AAAAAAAAAAAAAAAAAAAAAAAAAAAAGTCGCCTGACAGAGGCTTGTTTAGACGCCGGTTTGCGCGATGTGACGCGCGGTGCGCGGGACGCGGACGACGTCAGCGTCGCGTATTCGCGAGTCTATTCTGTTGACGTTTCTTTCGGCGTCTTGTCTCTTAAGCGCGGTTGACAACTTCTTCCAGCGATTTTAGCGGCGCTTCGGAATCGTATAATGTCCACGATCGTTGAGACTGCAGCGTAGCTGCACGCGGGGCATTGCCTTAGCGGCGATCCCTTCGATCTCCTATCGCGGAGATTTGATTTCAATGTATGCTGCGTCCGTCGGTCCTTGTACACGGGGCCTTAGCTTCCGGAGTTTCCTTTATGACTGAACGAGCTCGGCTCCTTCAGACACCGGTGCCGCGGACCTTATCAGTGTCGGCCTCACGAATCCGTGAGCCGACGCCGGAGTGATTACAGTCGCCAATCGACGAACAGTAATCTGCCAGAAGCGGAGTAGAGTCGAATGTCGATGGCATGTATCCGTGTAACGACGGCGGAGTGATTACAGTCGCCAATCGACGAA
>NW_022639631.1:195539-210805 GCF_010583005.1 Odontomachus brunneus | reverse complement strand
AGCGGAGTAGAGTCGAATGTCGATGACATATATCCGTGTAACGACGGCGGAGTGATTACAGTCGCCAATCGACGAACAGTAATCTGCCAGGAGCGGAGTAGAATTCGTCTCTCTTAGAGCGGATGATCGGAATTGGATTCTCCTTCGGGAGCGGTAGATCGGTTCTGTTTCTCCTTCGAGAGTGGATGATCGAATCCCTCAGATTACGATTACGCGGCATTTTATATTCCTCGAATCTCGCTTGATTCGCTATTTACCGCGGTTGTTCGTCGGTCGCGCTGTTTACAATATTAGAGGACGCGCTGTCCTCTTGCGCTCTTGATTCGCGATGTTCTGCGTTTTTATTACTTTTTAGTAACGATTAATTACGTGTCGTTACATTACCCCCCCGTTTCGCAAGTGGTCGACGCGACTACGTACGGATTTTATCATATCTTCGAGGTGGAATTTGACCACCTACAATATCCCGTTGTCGTACCTACGATATGCCTGCGAGATGTGTGCGAAGTTGTACGGGACTTCTAATACTAATTCCTCCGTTAGCGCAATGCGAACCGGTACTCTGTCACTCTCCTTCCTGTCAGATTGGATAACTCTTGGTGGTGTTACCTTGATGTTATATTTTATGGTAGGTTTCTCCGTTCTGTTAGTTGGTTGTTCGTCTTTTCCTTTCTTTACTTGTAGCATCCTTTTGGTGTCCGTGTTGCTTTGTAATTCCGGGAATTTTCGTATTATTCCCTGGTGGATCCTGGTGCGATTGATTCCTCCTTGTACCGGTCTCACTTTTCTTTCTCTTTGCACCGTGTGCGTTGGTGTTGGTAGTCCCATTAACGCACATTACTTTCTTTCCGTTGCCAATGATGACGGGTGTGCCTTGCGGCACGGTATAGCAGGTGTTGTTGCATATTTCTTTCCCATGTCCTTTGGTGGCCGTTTCCCTGATGGTATGGAAATCTTCTCTACCGTCTCGTTTTCCTGGTGTAGCAGACTGTCCCATAGGGCTTGGGCCTTGGCCTCGCTCTATGTAGCTAACAATTCCTCTATTGTTTCTTCTACATTGTCCATTTGGATATCCGTAAAGTAACTCACTGCTTATTTTGTACCTCAATCCTTGTTTATATATCGGCCCGGTCTCCTTGCCTGTGTGTCAGCTGATGTTGACTTTATCTTTTCCTGTACTGTCTGTTTCTTTGTGCTTAGTTTAACGGTAGCTCGGTTTTGTTTATTTTTCGTACATTTTTTACTATGCCGGATCGATAGAAGTCAACTCTCCAGTGTTCCCCGTCTATGTATTTATGATAGATGAGTGATGGTGATGCTGCCCACTCAGGTAATTCGAAACTTTTTCCTCTAGATATTTGTATCACCCGATTCCGTTTTTGTGGGTACATGCTTTGTGATGTCGTTGTTGCGTTCTCGTCGTTATTGGACTCTGAGTGTGTTACTTGTACTGCGTTATTGGTTTCTGCAGCATCCCGGAAATATCTTCTTTCCTTAGGACCCGGTTTTTTGCCGATCGTTGAATCGGGATCTTCCTTTGCTGGTGGTTCCCAACTTTCGAGCTAATCCAGCAGTTCTATTCGAAATGGTGGTTTAACCATCTTCGTGTGCCGCCGCTGCTGTTTCTGCTGTTGCTTCTGCTAATCGAGATTTTCCTCAAATGAGTCTTCTCTTCTGTAATTCTCCCTTTTAATGTAGGGTTTAGACCCTCTCTTCCTTATCGCTGGCGTCTGCGCCAATTTGCTCTTTTTCTTCTTTCAGGTCTTGTATGTGCACCTGTCGGTACCATTTTTTTATTTTCATCTTGTAGGTCAATTATTACCGGTGAGATAATTTTCCTTACGATCATTGGGCACACAAATTTTGGTGCTAACTTGGCGTTTATTGCCAAGTTTATTGCTTTTCCTTATTTGAGAGCGTATGGTTCTTTTTCCACACGACGTCTCTGATTTTAGGTTTCCACGGTCTCCTCCGTAAGTTATAATACCTGCCCTGTTTTTGAAACGCTCTTGCCAGATTCATTCGAGTTAACTGGTATGCTGCTTCCAGTCGTTTTCTTATTTCGCATGGTCTTTGGGGATTTCCTTGTTCCCTTTCTCGTACATGCGGTTCTGCGAGTTCCCTGCCCGTGTTTAGGTATGCGGCTGAAAAACCCGTGCTTTCTTGCTTTGCGGTATTAAATGCGAATTTTTGTTCGTTTAAATTTGCGTCCCAGTGTCTATGATTGTCTCCTACGTACTGCGATATCATAGTTTTTAGAGTTCGATTAGCCCGTTCCACTGGGTTACACTGAGGCGTCCACACCGGTGTTAACCTCTGTGCAATACCTAAATCCTGTACCAGTTTCTTCATACCGGACTTAAATTGCGTTCCGTTGTCTGATACCAATACTTTCGGACATCCATGTCGGTACACAATTTCCTGTAGCACTGCTTGAGCTACTGCGGATGCCGTGGCTTTCCTCAGTGGTTTTACCTCTAACCACTTCGTAAATCTGTCTTGCATGGTTAGTACCCACGTATGTCCGCGACTCGTTCGTGGAAGAGGTTCGATTAAATCCATGGAAACTTGTTCCCATGGTTGTTGCACATTAGTTGCGTGCATTTGCCTTGCTGGTTGTCGCTGTGACGCCTTATGTGCCTGACAATTTTCGCATCTTCGCACATATTTATTTATTTCTCCCAGCATATTTGGCCAGTAGTATAGTCTCGCTATTCGGCAAATTGTCTTAGCGATGCCTAGGTGCCCAGCTGTTGGATCATCATGATAGGCTCTTAGTATCTCCGCTCAGTGTTCGTGAGGAATGCACTCCTTCCATTGTTCGTTATCCGCTATTTCTTTGAAATCTAGACTGTGTAATACATGGCGGTATAACTTTCCATTCTTAATTTCATAGTCCGGAGACTTATGCGGTTCCTTACTGGTTTCTTCATATACCCGCCGATACCAGGGACACTGTATATCTTTGTTTATAATTGAGATCACAGGTTGCCTGGAGAGTGCATCAGCCACTTTATTAGCGTTTCCCTTTTTGTACTTGATGTCGAAGGTGTACTGTTGTAGTTCAAATTTCCATCTACCCACTCGACCTGTTGGTGATTCTATTTTCTGCAACCATTTCAGTGATTGGTGATCCGTTAGTACCGTAAAATTATATCCTTCTAAGTAGCACCGCATTTTCCTTATTCCCCAGACTACTGCTAGGCACTCTAGCTCTGTAGCGCTGTAATTTTTCTCGCTGTTATTCAGTGAGCGGCTGGCATATGCTATCACTCTCTCCCCTTCCCTGAAATTTTGCGTCAACACTGTCCTGAGACTGTGCTTGCTCGCATCCGTTTGCAATGTAAATTTCAAGCTGAAGTCAGGGCATGCGAGAACTGGTGCCGAAACTAATGTTTCTTTCAGTTTTCGGAATGCGTTTTCCTCCTCCGTCCCCCAGCGCCATTTAACTTTTTTCTCAGTTAGGTTCGTTAGAGGGGCTGAGATTTTGGAGAACCCTGCGATGAACCTCTTATACCAGGCAGCTATCCCCAAAAATTGTCGTATGTGTTTCACCTTCATTGGTCTTGGCCAGTTGCTTACCGCATTTGTTTTTTCGGGGTCTGTTCTGATTCCTAATTTATCCACGATGTGTCCTAAATATTTTAAGTTAGGACGACAAAAATGGCATTTTTCGTTATTTAACTGTAGTTTTGCATCCCTTAATCTTTGAAATACTTCTTTGAGTATATCCAAGTGATGTTCGAATGTTTTCCTTGCGATGATTATGTCATCTAGATAAACCTGAACATTTTCCTCTAAATCCGGTTTTATGATTGCATCTAGCAGTCTTTGGAATGTTGCTGGAGCCGAATGCAATCCGAATGGCATGACTTTGAACTGTTTCAATCCCCGCCCGGGTACAGTAAAAGCTGTAATTGGACGACTATCGACTGTCAGTGGCACTTGCCAGTATCCATTTTTTAGATCCAGTGTAGATAGATAAGATGCTCCCTTGAGTTTGTCCAACGTTGCTGTGATCTGTGGTAGCGGATATGCATTGCGTTCCGTTACTTCATTGACTTTTCTGAAATTAACACAGAACCGATGCCTCCCTTCCTTTTTCTTCACCAGTACGATAGGCGAGCTCCACGCGCTTCTTGAGCTTTCTATAATCCCATCTTTATCCATTTCTTCTACTTCTTGATCGATAATCGCTTGCATTGCTGGGTTTCTTGGTCGGTACCGCTGTTTAATGGGTTCCGTGCCCGCTTTAACTTTTATTCTATGCCGCACCACATCCGTCGGTCCCTTGATTTTTCCAAACTTTCGAAATTCTATGTCTAAAAATTTCTTTAGGTGTGCATCCTCCTTTTCTGTGCGAGGACACATTCCTTCAGAAATAATGCACATCCTTCTATTTCCTACCCTCTCTGGCCTATATTTTGGCGGTGGAATGGCAAAACGTAATTTTGTCCATAAATCTACTCCGATTAGTATGGAGATCTCCAGTGTTGGTAATATATGGAATCGATGCTCGTACTGCTTACCATTTATGGTTATTGGTAAGATTATGTTTCCTGCCAGTTGTGTACTTCCACCGTCCGCTAAGCGAAACTGTTTGTGTACATGTTTCTTTTCCTTGCTGGCCCGTTTTTATTCGTTCTGCCGCTTCTTGATTAATGCAGGATATCTCCGATCCTGTATCTATTAATGCATCGAAGTGTTCTCCACACCCAGCTGCCAATTTGCGGTCGTGGCGTGTATTTAATTTTTGACATCCTTACGACCGAGGATTGCCGCCTTCCTCGGTCCGATTGTAGTTTCCCGGTCTCGGATGACAATTCTTCGTTTATACTCCGTCCTTCCTGCATTGTAAGCAGAATTTTTTCTGCGTATTGCGACACATTCTTCTTGTGTGTCCTCTTTGTTTACAGCGCCAGCAACATTCTGACGCATTGTACATGGCGGCTGCTATCGGTGCAGACGGTGCTGGCTTTGTCTCCTTCCGAAATAGTGCTCGTTGTCGTTCGATGTCTTCAATTTCGGCAACTCTCCTTTCGAGCTCTCCCAGAGTATGGATATCTTCTCTCCGTATATAAATTTTCAGCTCAGGCGACATGTTCTCGTATACTTAATCTACATGGTCGCGTCTTGAGAAATTTCCTGCTCGCCGCATAAGCGTAGCAAGGTTCGTGGCGTACTGCCGAAATGCCTCATTTGGACCTTGCCGTCTCCGTTGGATTTTTTTCTCAATTGAAAACGGTATCGAAAATGTTCTCTAAACGCGTTCAGGAATTCATTCCAACCTCTTCATGCGTTTTTATTATTTCGGTACCAATTCAATGCCGCCTCTCAATAATTCCGGTAGACCTTGCAACATTTGGTCATCTTTATATCCATAGCTATCTTGTAGTTCCTCTACTCTTTCTAAGAAAGAAATGGGATCTTTGCCATCAAATTGGCATCCCCACTTCCTCATTTGGTTAATCGTTTTAGCGCTTGTTTCCTGATCAATGCTTTGCATTGTCTCTGATGTTGTAACGTCCCAGCTCCTAAAATCTTTAAATTTTCACGCCGTTATGATATCAAGATACCACATTAACCCGAGGCCGATTTGCGCTAACCTCAGAGGTAGTATATAAGGTACTTTATTCCAGCGGCAAACCCTACTCATTCAATCGTCAGAGACGGTTAAGAATAAAACCCAATATATTCACAGTGCTGATGAAGCACATAAAGGAAATAATTAGTGAAAACCATACGTGACGAAGGAATTAGTAGATGAGCCGAATAACGTAAGAATATTCGCGAAGCAAACTCGCTTACACACGAGAAAACGCGCTCAGCATGATATCATCTCGATACTATGCATCACGCCACCGCACATAACGTCATCATAAGATAGGCCAAGGCGTAGAGGCATCCCTTTGAACCTAACCGACTCGGGACCACCGAGTCGCCGTGGAATTCGGCGCTGCGAGCCGACCGCTGTCGGAAAGTGTCGGGAACGAACGAAGATCCCATCGGAGCCCTATAAAAACTGTGCTCCCGGAGCGCTCCCCGCATTTGTTCGGATAAAACTCTGAATACTTCCAAGTATCTGTCCACGTAGCTGCGTGAACCTTTGTTATTCTCCGACCCGTTGCCTTAGGCATTTGTTCGGATTATCTACGACCGACCTGTGTGCGGACTGCAGCGTCAGTACAAGCGTGCCCAGGCGAGTTCAACCACGATTAGCGGATCCCTACAGTAAGCGACCGTGAGTCTAATCCCCTATTATACTCGAACACTTGACCGGTAGGATCCGAGCGACCACCTATCGTTAAATTCATCACTCTTGATTTAATTCTAATATTATTCTGACTTTTATAGTATTATCCGTATTTCTCAATAGCTTATAGCATCGTTCACATATAAGAATCTCGTTTAAATACCACACTTGTACTCGCTCTTAAAATATATTATACGATTATTACATCATTGCACTTTTTAAGAACGATTCTCTTCCTATACATCCTTTACACCTTGCAATACCTTGCGCTACATCTTTGGTCTCGACGCTTCACTGACATCCGTGCCAGTCGTAAGCTCATTACACACATTCCTGCAGAGCTGCAATGTTCTCCATAACACCATAATACTGCCAATGTGCTAGGTAGCATTTATCGCTCCTGGTTGCATCTTTTGCTTCTTAAGACAGAGCTCTGACAGTTCTCGGCAGCATTTCACGAACGCTCCGGAACTTAATTAATACAGCGAATTGTGAAGTAGCGCGTGAGGATCTCCTGGCTAGCGAGTCAGTCGGGATCTGATCGAGACATCAACAGATCCATTGCGAACAGGATCTTACTACTCAAGGATTGAGAGACCAGAGGTTGTATTTCTGCTTTACACTCATACCTATCTACTTAAATCGTTCTTACCGAGTTTTATATTGAGATCAAATCAAATACAACTTAGGATATTTCATTCAATATATTAGATGCCGAAGAGAAGCGGCAGGAAACATAAAGAGCGACTACGCAGGTGGATCGCACGCACCGCGGAGCAAAGCGTACCTATCTCCGTCGTACCCAGCTCTCCTAATCCCACAGAAAGAGGGTATTTCATTTTAAATTCGGGAAATTATTATATCGAGGTTCGCGCGTCACTGAAATCACTTCCACCGAGGCCCGTCACGCCGACCTTTGTAACGTCCAGGCCTCCAAAAACTTTAAAACTTTCGTGTCACTATAATATTAAAAGGCCATAGTGGCCATTGGCCGATTTGTGCTAACTGAGTAATAACATAAGTAGTATTTTAAGCGAAAACCTATTTTAACAGCGGATTTAATAATTCAATTGTTAAAAAGGGCCGAGATTAAATTATAAAATCGTCAACAGTACAATAAAAGCACTCTAGTATGATAATATATCATTGCAATTAATGGGGAAGTATAAAAGGCCATACATAACAACAGAATTATTAATACAATTAGAATAATATAAAATATTCGCGTAGCGCACTCGCATGAACACGAACGAACGATAACAAAATGACATCATCGCGTCGCTATGCATCACGCCACCGTGCATCACGTCATTCAGCCACCCGCATGCAGTACCAGGAAGCTGAAGAGTAGTGGAATCCCTTTAATGAAGGCCGACTTGGGACCACCATGCCACCCTGCAATTCGGCGCTGCAGTCCGACCGCCGTCGGAAGCCGCCGGAGCCTATATAAGCCTTGCCACCGGAGCGCTCGAGCAGTTCATCATTTTTTCCTCACGACACTCACACGTATTTTTCGCTCCGCAGTTCTTCAACATTTCACACACAGTGCGACACACAATTTTCGCTCCGCAGTGCTTCTACAATTTTTCCTTACGACACACACACGTAATTTTTGCGCGGTGCTTCATCATTTTTTCCTTACGACAGTAACACGTATAGATCTTTTTGCGCAGTAATTTCACACACAGTGCGACACACAATTTTGTCAGTAGTTACTCGACATTTTTCTCAGACACACACATATTATTCTGTGACACATAATTTTTACACTTTAACCTCTGTATTAACTAGTCTCGCCGACCCGTTGCTACGAAGCATTTGTTCGGGAGAAATTACACATTACTACACGATATTACTACAATTCGGAAACGATACCGAAATATTCTACTTTCGCTCCGGCCGTCGCCTGCTACCAATAGGCCACCGCCCGGGCCCTTCGACTGACCGCCGGCAACACCGACCGACCTTTGCGAGCGTGTCCTGGCGAATTATTATAAGAGCGACGCACAGCTACTATACAATAATCGTAAGTTACTATTATATTAGCGTTTGAGTATTTACGCGACAAATTATAAGAAATTCATTACCGCCAACTCGACTTAAATTTTATTATCACTTTCCAATTATTAAAACAACTATTATCATTACAATAATTATAATCATTTGACGTCACAAAGCCAACAAATATACATTAAAATAAATTTCCTTTTTTTTTATGATCATTTGTTTTAATACCTCTTAAACGGCCGCATCCGTGTTCCGTGTCAAGTTACAGCACGCTTCCCTAAGGGCGACCGTGTTACTTTTACCTGATTCTTTCACACTTATATCTTTTCGTCTCTCAGCTGCATGAAGCAGTCCTCACGGAGGTTATTAACGAAAATTCAATCACTTTAAATTATAATCTAAAATAAATTTCGAAGAGAATATAAATGATAGCAACAAGCTGTGGTGCAGGCATTAGTAAATGTACTCACTGACGATCAATAAAATTTAATAAAATACTTTATTCGTATTCGAGCCTATAGCAGGATTACAATTAATCTATCCATCAACTTTCGCTCTTCTTATTCCGGATACGATATATTCTTCTCTCTCTCTCTCTCTCTCTCTCTCTCTCTCTCTCTCTCTCTCCCTCTCTCTCTCCCTCTCTCTCTCTGCAAATATATTTCTTTATTCTCTCCCTATTATTATTATTATTATTATTCAATCAATATTATATTAAATATTATAATTCATTTTTTATTCCTCTGCTACTTAAAACATTCACGTCATACATATTACAAGGCTCGTCAAATAATTTATTTCCCATTCGCAATAAAATATAATATAAAATTACTTCATTTTTGCACTATATTACTACACTAATAAATAACTTCCTCTCGATGCACGGTTCTCTACCATCCCAGGCTATTGTCGGTGTATGCAGGCAGGCCTAAAACAAAAACGAGAACATAACGTTTTTTGTGTCTGAGCGGTCGCGAAGGACGTTACACCTTACCTGTTATTAAAGAAGAGCCAAAATATACCGAGTTATTACCAAAAGACCAACAGGTTCCGAATTCGAAAATAGATTTGCATAAGGAATTAGCAAGTAGCGAACAAGCCGTAGTCGACGCATTAGTAAATGTACTCACCAGCAATCAATAAAAGACATTCTGAGAATTAAAATCGCGTCAACTCTTACGTATCACACGTCACAACCCGTCCTCAATAAAGATATAATTAGCTAATAAAGTATCCCCAATTTACATCCTAGAAATCCCTTTTGCTAACTTCAACGTTCCCGAAGTATAACCTCAAAATACCAATACACAACCTCGAATTTATAGGTGAAGATTACTTTATTTCTTATTCCATTTACGTACCCCAACCGAAATCTCTTCATGTTATAACCTCATTCTATCGAGACTACAGTTAGTTAAAGCACTACAGTTAACTTATTTTAATCCAAGTAAAAGGTTCTATTTCTGGTAAATAAATTGTAACACATAAATCATCCCTTTTTCACTTTATTTAACCACACACACTGATAACTTCCTCTCGATACACGGTTCTCTACCAGCCCAGATTATTGTCGGTGTATGCAAGCAGGCCTAAAACAAAAAGGAGAACATAACGTTTTTTGTGTCTGAGTGGTCACGAGGGACGTTACAAAAGTAAGTTTTTGTACTTACGTGTTACTGGGTTATAACAACAGATTTGAATAATATATAGCCGTGATCTTGTGTACACTTTTAATGTAAAATGTTCATCACAACCATAAGGGTGATTTAAAAATAAATTTTTGGTTTTTAGTTTATTTATAGTCAGTATATATTTTTAACAGAATTGCAATATGTGCATGCAAGATGAAGAGAAGTAATATTAATTTATTTCGGTTCTTATTTATCAGTGTAATGGTCGTTTTTGTATTATCTATTACAGGTCCGAAAAAGAGAAAACAATTTGAAAATGTTATGGAACAGTTCATGGAGAATTTGCGGAAGCAAGAAAAGAAAAGAAGAATTAATACAACGACAAAAAAACAGTGAAAAGATACGCGAAGAAAATAAAAAAGAACGTGATAGATGGCACAACGAGCAATTGAACGTACAGAAAACATTAGTCTCTATATTACAACAATTTCTGAAAAAAATGTAGTTTGTCCTTTTCTAGGCTTGTATAAGAAATACGTTTAAAGTTAAGCATTATTAGTTAACCTTGAAAGTTTATTATATAATAATTAGTTAATTTTAATTAAATTAATAACGAGTTGAGTTTGGGCAATAATTTTCTAAGTTTGTTTTCTTGCTTATCAGCAATAGATCTCGCCTACTAAAGAATACGTTATAAACATTCTTTTTCAAGAATTTAAAAAAAATAAGTATTTGTTTTATTTTAAATATAAAAATGTGTAAACATTTATAAAGTGATATTTATATTTATTTTTGTTAACATTTTATAATACGAAAATAAGACTCAATATTATAATAAAAATAAAACCAAAACTTATACATAATGTCTATTGATTAAACAAAAATGATTATAAAAATACATAATCCACTAACTGACCCTTATTCTAAGTATATAATATTAATTTAATTCTAGAACCTTATTCTCCTAGAATCTTAGAACCATAACTTAGAACATTATTTTAAGTATATAATATGAATTTTTTTTGTTTAATTCAATAATTTACCATTTTTATCCTTAATAAACAAATATTCGTCATGAATCAATCGACGAGCAACATTTGCAATGCATGCATTATTCTTGTTCTTTTAGCATTTCCCATTTCAGTATTATTGTCGCGAACTAATTCTGGAACTAATGCTAAATCTTCTTAATGTTGGACGCCAACAGCCATTACATTGTTTTGTAATATACAAATATTATGTAACACACAACATGCTATGATGAGCTCTGGAATTTTTGTAAGTCCTGTCAATGGTAAACAATCTAATAGTATCGTAAAACGTATTTTTAATTGTCCAATTGCACGTTCAACTGTCATTCTTATTGACGATAAACAATAATTGAAATTTTTTTGTCGGTTTGACAAATGACCATTATCTCGAAACGAAACTAATAGATGCGGATGAATCGCATATGCAGCCGATAATATGGGAGTCATTAGGGAAATATACATTAGGCATCTCTAGAAAACGTGTTACTGGAGAATTTCTAAATACTCGAGCATCGTGAATTGATCCTACTTGTCCTGCGTAACAGTGCGTAAAGAGGCCACTTGAATCACATACCACTTGAACATTTAAGGATGGAAAACCTTTCCGATTTATATAAGAAGCTGAATCAATTGTCGGAGACAATGTCCAATGACATTTGGAAAGCCACATGTCTTCTTGAAACGTTCCATGATATTAACGGCAGCTTCTTTAGGCCACTGTATAAATCGAGGTGCGATGCAATGTGTTTCGAACGGCACGAGGGTAGAGAGCGGCCGGTTGTGGGATGTGGGATGCGGATTGATGTCCGCTCGCCGTGTGGAGACCGCGGTCTTCGTCGCTAGCAGTCCGCTATCCAGCGGCCCCGTAAGATGACGTGGGGTGCAAGTAATTCGCGATGTTATTTGGCGACGGGAGTCTTTGGCTCCGTGTTTTGTATATGCTGCGTCTCTGGCAGCGTCTAAGTCCCGTGCGGGCGTGAAGGCGAGCTCGGCTCGCGTGTATATGCTGCGTCCCTGGCAGCGACTAAGTCCTGTGCGGACGTGAAGGCGAGCTGGGCTCGCGCGTATATGCTGCGTCCCTGGCAGCGACTGAGTCCTGTGCGGACGTGAAGGCGAGCTGGGCTCGCGTGTATGTGGTGAAGGCGAGCTGGGCTCGCGTGTATATGCTGCGTCCCTGGCAGCGACTGAGTCCTTGATGACAAGGACGACTCGCGCGGAGTCGTGATCCCAACAGCAGGTTCTGTCGGCGGTAATACTCAGTATGTGCAATACCGAGATGTCGCGAAGAGAGACGTCCACCGCAGTGGAGATGTCAAGGTAATCCGATATGGTCGCGCGAAGCCTTCTCTCAATCCTCGATCGTATTGAGAAGGTTGGAGATCCGTGGAGTTACCGTACACTTCGTAACACAGATGTCAACGTGTCCTCGGACACTCTAGAGACATTAGCCCAACGTGCAGGCGCACTCTAAAGGGCTGTGTAGAGTCACCAAAGACCTAAGCACAAATGCCAACGTGTCTACGACACTATTAAGGCAGTAAAGTTTAATGCAGATATGCAATCGTATACCTCGAGCGAGGCAAGAGCCCAACGTGCTGACGCACTCAAGAAGGCGATATGAAGCTAGATACAGTGCAAAAAAATACCTCAGCGAGGCAGTGACCTGATGTGCAATAGTAGTCAAAAGGCCTAGAGTCGGCGTCCGCGGCGTCTTATATAGACGCCGCACCAAAATTTAACCGCGAGTAACGGCCCCGGCTCGGCGCGCTGCCGCGTAGCGGCGACGGCGTGAAGCCACGGCGAGCGGTAATCGCCCGCGCGCGGAACGCGCCTGGTGCACGGCCGCCCGCCGCCCGCGATCCGTGCGGACGACAGCTCCCGTACGGAACACAATGAAATGCGTAGGTAACACGCCTTACAGCCCTAAAAGCAGTTGCTTTGCCCACTTCAAATTTGATACAAACGGATCTGTAACAATCCAGAAAAGTAAGCAAGAGCAGTCGCTACGAGTATAGAGCACAGCTCGATTTTACATACCTGTACGAATCTGGAGTAGCCATAAACCAAAGAGCAATATACAGTTGCTTCTCTGCCGAAATTGGTTTTCTGTGGCATTTAGTGCTGGTCCAATCAGTGATAACACCATTTCAAATGTAGCGGGATACATTCTAGAATGTTAGGTTATGATATAAGTGAAATGAATTTAATAAAATTAGATAAAACATATCACAACTTTATAACTCTTAATGATATTTATGTTGAAAAACTTACCTAAAATGTTGTTTAAATATTTCGTTGGTATAACCAGGAACCACGCGATCGACGTAATCCGTAATTTTTTCTACTGTGATTTTTTTCCGCGCGTGATTTACTTAACATCAATATAGTAAATAATGTCTGCATATTACTTAAAAATATATCTTCAATTTCATTTTCACTATCACTTGATTCGGAACTATCGCTTTCATCGTTTTGCTTTATTAACGAAGAAGTTATAATTATTGGAGTACTTTTCTTGAAGTTTCGCAAGTTACGCTTTGCATTTGCGCGTAGAGCGCGCAAGCAAACGTTCCGAGTAACTGAAGCGCTTCATGCGCATTGAAAAAACGGAACGATTTCAAAGCGCTACACAATGTAATGCAGTCTATGCGCTTCACGCGTAACTCGGAACACACCCTTGGTGTCTGCTATATACGCTAATTATAATTATTTGGCTTTTATACTCGCGCATGGATTTTGATAATTTCTAATTTTAAATAATTATAATACTCCAAAATTGTCCTCAAGTAGTAATTTCGAGTAAGTAAATATTATAATATATTTCATATTAAAGCTCGTAATTTCTTCAATTATATATTTCTTTAATAATATTGTTAATGCTTCGTTAATAATAATGGTAATAATTTACAGGTCAGAATTATTTTACGGGTCCTTCTGGCGAATTCAGTGGTTGTGAAGAGGCTTAGGGCCGTCTTAGCGCGTCGTCGCGGGTATTGTTATATTAAAAGCAATTCAAAGGGTAATTTATGAATGAAACATATATTTTACCAATACATATAAGGTGTAATAAAAAGAAATCCATTATTTTTGCATGAAATTGAAGGCTTTATTTAGCATAGTTAGAATGATCCGATTTAGGTCAAATATGCACTGTTTTGTTCAATAACTTGTTGCCATTTTGAAGGTAATTCCATTATGCCTCTTTCATAGAAACTCTTGTCCCTATTGGCAAAAAACTGGGACAGTTGATTTTCAGCTTCTCTTGAGGCGAATTTTTCACCAGTAAAATCATTCGCCATAGACAAGAACAGGTAATCACTTGGTGCCAGGTTCGGACTATAAGGTGGATGCATAAGAACCTCCCAACTAAGCTCTCGAAGCTTCTGGCGAGTCACTATCGATGTGTGTGGCCTGGCGTTGTCCTGATGGAACACAATTCCTCTCTTATTGGCCAAAGCTGGCTGCTTCTGGGCGATTGATTCTTTCAGACGGTCCAATTGTTGACAGTATAGGTCCGAATTAAGAGTTTGGCCGTAGGGGATTAGCTCATAGTGGATGATTCCCTGCCAATCCCACCAAACACACAGCAAAGCCTTCCTGATCGTCAATCCTGGCTTGGCCACCGTTTGCGCCGGCTCACCGCGTTTTGACCACGACCGTTTTCGCTTGACGTTGTCGTAAGTGACCCAGTTTTCATCACCAGTCACCACCCGCTGCAGAAAAGGGTCGATTTTGTTGCGATTCAGCAGCGATTCGCAGATGGAAATTCGGTCCATGAGGTTTTTTTTCGTTAATTCGTGTGGCTTCTTCGTTAATTCGTGTGGCCGAAATTCTTTCTGTATCCAGCCTTATTCAAGTGGTTCCAAACGGTTTTTTGTGCAACGTTTAGCTCCTGGGCAATCGAAACAGTGCTTACATGATCGGACTCGACGATTTCCATTATTTTATCGACATTTTCGACAATTGGCCTTCCAGAGCGTGGTGCATCTTTGACAGCAAAATTACCGGAACGGAATCGACGAAACCAAAATTGCGCGTGATTGGCTGCTACAGTATCGGGACCATAAACACTATTCACATTTTCAGTCGCCTGGCTTGCGTTTTCGCCTTTATCGAAGAAAAACTATAAAATGTGGAGTATTTTCTCTTTGCTGGTGTCCATCTTTGACGCGCGCTCAAACAATACTGAGTCAAACAATGACAAAACTGTTTCAGAAGTTTTTTTAGTACGAAATCTTATCTTTCTAACACCATCTAGCGTAAATTGATCGCACTTATGCAACGCGAGATACACATTACTAAAGCCATCTATTGGAAAAATAATGGATTTCTTTTTACTACACC
>NW_022639631.1:194626-195529 GCF_010583005.1 Odontomachus brunneus | reverse complement strand
ATCCATCCAGTCGAATATGTCGAAAACCAAGCACGGGAGAGAAAAATTTTTCAGACAAAAGTTGTTTGGTTTCGAGGGGACCATAAGATGGTACCATTGCTTTGACCTTGAAGAATTATTTGAAAGTCACATGAAAGTCACCTCAATTTTTTTAAACGGCATCCCCTATTTTTTATTACATATTCTTGTAGCTGACCTCGAGAGCTTTCCAAAACATTGTAATGAAATGTTTCTTCATTGAGTACTTTTCGAGTTATAAAGCTCCAAAGTTGCAATATGAAAAAATTCAAAATATCTCGTAAAGTATTCACTTTCCGTCTTATCTTACACGATTCAACTAGTCAAGGCAAGAATTGGACATGACCCAACCGGTCAAGGCAAGATCTGGACATGATCCAACCAGTGAAAGTAAGATCTGGACATGATCCAACCGGTCAAGGCAAGATCTGGACATGATCCAATCAGTGAAAGCAAGATCTTTATCAAAGGAATTGTTCAAAATTATCTCCATTGGCTTGAATACATAATTCCAACCTATTTTCGAAGTACCTGACGGTTTTGAGTAGGACAGCTCGCGGTATATTTGCGCAAGCTACTCTTATTCTCTCTATCATATCTTCTCTAGTTGGATCATGTCCAATTCTTGCCTTGACTAGTTGAATCGTGTAAGATAAGACGGAAAGTGAATACTTTACGAGATATTTTGAATTTTTTCATATTGCAACTTTGGAGCTTTATAACTCGAAAAGTACTCAATGAAGAAACATTTCATTACAATGTTTTGGAAAGCTCTCGAGGTCAGCTACAAGAATATGTAATAAAAAATAGGGGATGCCGTTTAAAAAAATTGAGGTGACTTTCATGTGACTTTCAAATAATTCTTCAAGGTCAAAGCAATGGTAC
>NW_022639631.1:194451-194616 GCF_010583005.1 Odontomachus brunneus | reverse complement strand
ACTGGTTGGATCATGTCCAGATCTTGCCTTGACCGGTTGGATCATGTCCAATTCTTGCCTTGACTAGTTGAATCGTGTAAGATAAGACGGAAAGTGAATACTTTACGAGATATTTTGAATTTTTTCATATTGCAACTTTGGAGCTTTGTAACGAGGCGTTCCCAT
>NW_022639631.1:193805-194441 GCF_010583005.1 Odontomachus brunneus | reverse complement strand
AATTCGTGTGGCTTCTTCGTTAATTCGTGTGGCCGAAATTCTTTCTGTATCCAGCCTTATTCAAGTGGTTCCAAACGGTTTTTTGTGCAACGTTTAGCTCCTGGGCAATCGAAACAGTGCTTACATGATCGGACTCGACGATTTCCATTATTTTATCGACATTTTCGACAATTGGCCTTCCAGAGCGTGGTGCATCTTTGACAGCAAAATTACCGGAACGGAATCGACGAAACCAAAATTGCGCGTGATTGGCTGCTACAGTATCGGGACCATAAACACTATTCACATTTTCAGTCGCCTGGCTTGCGTTTTCGCCTTTATCGAAGAAAAACTATAAAATGTGGAGTATTTTCTCTTTGCTGGTGTCCATCTTTGACGCGCGCTCAAACAATACTGAGTCAAACAATGACAAAACTGTTTCAGAAGTTTTTTTAGTACGAAATCTTATCTTTCTAACACCATCTAGCGTAAATTGATCGCACTTATGCAACGCGAGATACACATTACTAAAGCCATCTATTGGAAAAATAATGGATTTCTTTTTACTACACCTAATACATATATATATATATATATATATACAGGGTGTTCGGAAAGTACCGGGACGCCCGAATATCAGGAAAAATATAAGTTTTA
>NW_022639631.1:192370-193147 GCF_010583005.1 Odontomachus brunneus | reverse complement strand
TGTTCCAGACGACGACGTGCCGGGTTTCGGCCGCCGATCGAACTCAGAGGAGAGCGTGTCGGGCTTCGACCGTGACTCCAAGACACACTGTTCTAAACGACGACGTGCCGGGTTTCGGCCGCCGATTGAATTCAGAGGAGAGCGCGTCGGGCTTCGACCGTGACTCCACGACACACCGTTCCAGACGACGACGCGCCGGGTGGAAGTAACCCCCAGGGACGACACGGCCCAGAGCCCGGATCGCGGTCTGCCGCCACTGCGACCGCACACCCTTCCGAGTTGCACCGGCAACACCGATCGCACGCGCCTCGGGCGCAGAATAAAAGCCCCACTCACTGTACACCAAAACAATAAACTCTCGTTGTAAAGTTAACACAATCGAGCACATTACTGCCATCTTTCTCTCCTATTACGATCCTGGACGCCGGCGAGCTTACCCAAGCGATAAAACCGAAGGAAAAGAACGAGGCGAGAGAAGTAACCCCGTTAGAGCTTTATAACTCGAAAAGTACTCAATGAAGAAACATTTCATTACAATGTTTTGGAAAGCTCTCGAGGTCAGCTACAAGAATATGTAATAAAAAATATGGGATGCCGTTTAAAAAAATTGAGGTGACTTTCATGTGACTTTCAAATAATTCTTCTAGGTCAAAGCAATGGTACCATCTTATGGTCCCCTCGAAACCAAACAACTTTTTGTCTGAAAAATTTTTCTCTCCCGTGCTTGGTTTTCGACATATTCGACTGGATGGATTAAAATGGTCCACCCTGTATATA
>NW_022639631.1:187036-189384 GCF_010583005.1 Odontomachus brunneus | reverse complement strand
GAAAGAGCGGAAAATTTTACATCAAACTTGTCGTATGAAAAAATTGTTTTTGCGACCTTGGAAAGGTCAAAAATGAAGGTGAAATGTCTGAAAAACGATCTGGTGTACTTTTTCTGAAATGACGTGGTTTTCTGGGTAACACAAATGTGCATAATGCTTAAACAAAGTCAATGAATTGTAAAAGTGTAAATCACTTTAACTAGCTTGACCTTGAGGTCAATTTTCAAGGTTGTTTGAGGCTCATAACGCATTTTTTGATCAGTAAACCCTATTTACGATTAATTGATTAACGATAATCAAGCACCCTAAAGGAAACAGAACTTACTACGTCCACGTCGTTGTTTCCGGGTAACGCTAAAAGTAAAAACATCAAAAAATACGTTATGAGCCTCAAACAACTTTGAAAATTGATCTCAAGGTCAAGCTATTCAAAGTGATTTACACTTTTACAATTCATTGACTTTGTTTAAGCATTATGCACATTTGTGTTACCCAGAAAACCACGTCATTTCAGAAAAAGTACACCAGATCGTTTTTCAGACATTTCACCTTCATTTTTGACCTTTCCAAGGTCGCAAAAACAATTTTTTCATAAGACAAGTTTGATGTAAAATTTTCCGCTCTTTCGAAATCCGCAGTCAAAAATAGGGTGTCCCATTAGAAAAAACCATCGTGACCTTGAAGTAACCTTCAAAATTGACCTCAAGGTCAAAACCAATGGTACAATTGAATGACCCCCTCTGTCCTGGTCAACTTTTATCTAAACCATTTTTTTGTAGATACCGTAATTTGGAAGATATTCCGATCCATAGACTAAAATGACTCACCCTGTATATATATATATGTGTGTGTGTGTGTGTGTGTGTGTGTGTGTGTGTGTGTGTGTGTATTTAAGTAAATTTACACGTCAGAACTACGATTATTCTATTACTAACGATACGCGGCCAAGTGGAACACACTTATAGTACGTACCTCGTACGAACAGGCCCGGCAAGAGTCGTCCATATTGTTGACGCTCGACCCAGGGCGACGCGCTGAGACGGCCCTAAACCTCTCCGCAACCACTGACTTCGCCAGAAGGACCCGTAAAATAATTCTGACCTATAAATTATTACCATTATTATTATCCAAGCATTAACGATATTATTAAAGAGTGATATAATTGAAGAAATTACGAGCTTTAATATGAAATATATACATAATATTTACTTACTCGAAATTACTACTTGAGGACAATTTTGGAGTATTATAATTAATAAAATTAGAAATTATTAAAATCCATCTGCGAATATAAAGCCCAAATCATTATAACTAGCGTATATAGCAGACACTAAGTTAAATTTAGACAATGCACGTGATTCTACTTACCCCAAACCACTTTGAAAATTTAAATAACGAATAATAATTTAAACAAACTATATGTTTCTCACAATTTATGATATTTAAAGATGAGCAACTTCCCCTTTATAAGTAATAATTAATATGAAAATTAAAAGTGCAAGATTATCTCTGTAGCGAATTCTCTCTAATTAGCGGAGAGAATGACGCTTACCGGGTTGACTGGCCGGATCACAGACCGATCTTGCCTTGACTGGCCGAATCATAGACCGATCTCGCCTTGACTGACCGAATCACAGCCCGATCTTGCCTTGACTGGCCGAATCACAGACCGATTTTGCCTCGACTGGCTGGATCACCGACCGATCTTACCTTCATTGGCTGCATTATTCTCCAATCTTTCTCCGAGCACAACAGACATGTCAATCCGCTTGGGCAACCTCCGCGTGGTATTACATATCTTGGGTAATGCTAGTGCCGGTGATACTGTAACTTTGAAGCATTATAACTTGAAAAGTACTTCATGAAAAAATATTTTATTATAGAGTTTTGGAAAACTCTCGACATCAGCTATTAGATTTTTTAATAAAAAAATAAGGTGTTCTATTTAAGAAAATCAATATAACCTTGACCTGATCTTGGCTACGCAACCCAAGGTCAAACTGATAGGATCAGTAAATAGATATTTTTAAACCATATAACTTTTGTCTGAAACACTTTTCTGTGAAACTTATATTTCCCGAGATATTTAGGTGTCTCGACCTTTTTGGGACACCCTGTATACAGGGTGAATATTATATACCGGAACACCTGAATATCTCGAAAACAAAGCGTTGTATAAAAAAATGTTAAATACAAAAGTTGTAGGGTTTAAAAAGATCTATTTTATGATATTAGCAGTTTGACCTTGAGTTGCGTCATAAAGATCAGGTCAAGGTCAAAATGATGTTTTTAAATGGATATTCCCATTTTTTATTATATATTCTTGTAGCTTATCTCGAGAGCTTTCC
>NW_022639631.1:181995-186551 GCF_010583005.1 Odontomachus brunneus | reverse complement strand
ATTGCGAACTAAACGTAAATATCAGGAGAGAGAAATGAAGTTAGAGTGCGTGATTCTCTAAGACGTAGGGCTGAAACATGCGTGAGAGTGAATGGCAATCACATAGAGCACCTCCTCTAATGCTGAGTCAGCATAAAAATTTTTTATTTTTTGTAAAGAGTTTTTATTTTGTTATACATTCAGTTTCTTTACTTCAGTTTTTTATGGAAGATAAATGATTACATTTTATATTAAAATAAAAATTGTTTCTTTATTTCTCTTTGTTAGTTTTTTATTTTTTAAGGCACCTAGAAAAAAGATATCTCCATTGTACCCCACTCTTCCCTACTCCTTTGTTCATTACATTCTAAAGATGACACGACTAATAAGAAAATGACAAAGAGCTCAAATAACAAAATAGCTTGTATCTTAGAAGATATTAGTCTTAGGACCCATGTTAATTAGAACTTTTCTTTTTGTTTTGATCAATACTACCTGCTATCAAAATATGTGACCCTTTTTCTTCAACACCCTGTATATGTGTGTGTGTGTGTGTATGTGTATGTATGTGTGTATATGTGTGTATGTGTATGTATGTGTATATGTATACATGTTTAAATACGCGTTCTTGCACCTTTAATAATTTAAAAACCAATAACATTAGAAGAATGTGACCTGAACAAAAGTTGCTCAGCTTTTAAAACACTATACGAATATTATATTAATAACATCAATTTCAATGTTTAAATATTTCAGTATCTCTACTACCCTCTCTCAAGCGTATAAAATTGTAATGATAATTTAGGAAAACCATTGAAAATTATTTTTACACATAAAACAGCGTAGATAATAATATAATTATAAACAAATTAACAACATAATTATGAGTGTGATGTGAACTATTAGATTTATGTTATGCGTCACACGCGAACAATTAAATTCATAAGTCGTGTGTCACATTTAAACTAAGAAAATGATGCAAAGCAAAGATGACAAAGTCCAAAGGTGCACCGATAATCTTTATCTTCTCATAACATCCGGCAACTCTTTTAATTAAGTCATCCGCAAATTCTCCTGACACCTACTCATCATCCCTACTTCACCGTCATCCCACCATTGTTACGGTTCTCTATAAAAGTCCACATCCCCTGAAGTGAGCCTTCTTAACTCAGCTCAGCTTAATTGGCAACGGAGGGTCAGCTCGTTTTCAGTTCAGTCAGTTCATTTTCATTCGCGAAAGTCAGCTTAACTTAATTACCAACGGAGAGCTCAGAAGCAAATAAAAATTATTCAGCTCATTCTTATATTCATTCGAATTCGGATCGGTTGAGTCAAAGATAGTGAAGTCGGAACAGAGCCGAGGCAGCCGAAAACATCTCACGACTCACTCAAGGCTTCCCTCTTTATTACACACTCGCACTCCCGCATCCTCTCCGGTGCAGTCAGAACATTGGACGAACTTTAGAAAAGCAGATCCACGTTTGCGTGTCATCTAAAAATCGTAAGTTTGTATTACTTTTGTTTCAATAAACGCTTGTTTGCTTCCCGACTTGGATTTTGTTTAAACTGTTATAATCGTTAGTATTATTTTTAGCGTTGCCGAAACGTTTCGTAAGAAACCGCTTCGACAGCGCTACAACATTATTATGATTGCGCAAGTGCTACGCTAAGCGTCGCCTTGAAAATATATTACAACATATTGGGGACAGGTCAGCATTAAATGCAACAACTTTACAGTTGTCTAAACACCCCCGCCTATGACCTAATTATAGATTATAAAAGAACCAGAGAAGAACGCCAAACAGGCTATTGCTCCTCCGGTTCTGCGACAGTAACTTACGCGACCGTCAATTTGTATTAAGTAATAAGAACTCGGGAAGTTCACATAAGAAGTGCATTAAATTTATTTATTAAACTACATCATTCCGCCTTTGCATTCTCGACCCACCGATCCCGAATCTACTCAGCGTGTCTCACCACCTTGGGGCACAACAAATTGGTGGCAGCGGTGGGATCGGTGTCCGCCGGGGCCTAGATGCTACCTGTAAAAAGAAACTACGGGTTAGAAAAGTGATGTAAAAAACAAAAAAGACGATACAATCGGAACTAACCAGTGACGTGGGAGATTCGTTACTAGACAAGAGTTACCAGATATCGCAAGAACGAAGAAAAAAATTACCTCGTCAACATACTTAGACGGGAAGGCTCAAGGAAGCAAAAAAGAAACAATAAGGGGAGCTCGAAAAATTCATTACGAGCCCCAAAGACGACTAACAAGGACCACACACACATAAAAAAAAAAGGGGGGAGAGAGAAAAAAAAACATTGGAGAAAGCAAAAAAAAAAAGAAAGTCATTGGGACCCCTCCAAGACAATACCCTGGGATCATACGGCTAGCCAGGGAAGTGTAGGGGGTATTCGCGCGAGGTAGAGTCGCTATGTAGGACGGAACGGTTTGCGGGCCGGCTGTGAGCGCGGTCTCGACTGCGTTCCCAGACGGCACCGCCCGCGGCGCCTGGGGGAAAGGGCATTGGTCTGGCGCTTCCTGGTGATCCTGTCCGGAGGACGGGCAACACGGGCGCATGGGGACTGGTGATAGTCGGCAACGAGGGGCGCGCCGGTGATCCGTTATGGCAACGCCGGGGGCCCACGCCCCTTGATCCGTTAGGCTAAGGTCCCTGTGCGCCTAGACCCCGTGTGCGATGAAGGCGCACCGAGGGGTGTGGCTGGAGCGGCAATGGGCGTACCGCCGGGGGCGTTGGGTGCCGGTGTCCGGAATCTTGGGCGGGGGGGCGGACGCGGGTCGGTCCGGGGGAAAAATGGGGGGGTACTCGCGTTGGGAAGGTTTGTCGCCTAGAGTCGCGGGTGTGGGGAGGAGGGTTCACCGCCGGACGACCGAATGGGCCAGCAGGTGCCCTCCTCAAACGCGGGGCACCCTGTTCTAGAGCCCGCCTCCTCTCGCACGTGCGGGTGGAGTTTGACTGTGTCCGGGGTGAAATCGTGCCACGTCGTGAGCGGCGTGACGCGGTGGTCCTGCTCCTGTAAAATATCTGGCGTCTGCGAGGGCCGGAGGCTACCCCATGCCTCCGCTCCCTGCTTGGCGCTGGGGTGGGAGCAGGGAGGCTGCGGGTGGCCTGTACACCCGGGGAGCTGCCTGAGAACTGGCTGCCTGTCCAAGGCGTCCCCCCTGGGGGAGCCACGTCGGGGCAATGAGGTAGGGCTTGCTAGAGGCTCCGCTACGAGCGACCTCGGTCTTGCCCAGCTAAGCCTACGGCGCCTCGCGGCGGTGGGTCGGGGCAATGAGGTAAGGCGTGCTGGGGTCTCCCTATGGGTGAACCCGGCCTTGCCCAGCCGAGCCTACGACACTGCTGTAAGTCGGACGGACGAAAGTCCGTCCGGGACGGGTGGCTGGAACTCGGTGGCTTCGGACACGGCGGAGTCTGCGAAGTCCCCTGTCGGATGCTGCACGGTCCCAGCCCAGGCGTCATGAGGGGGGACGGAGACCACGAAGTGGTGTCTCGGCCGTGGAGACAGCCACCAACACTCGCAATTGGGGATAAGGGGGGAAGGGGTGTTACCGCCTGGGCAGTCTTCTGGGGTAGAGTGCACAGGGTGAAGGCACACGGGCTGGAGGTCGGAGGGTGGCCAAAAGCTCAGGGTATGTGTGTGTGTGTGTGTGTTTCTGTGTGATAGCCTATCGTCACTCTGCGCCCGGGGCATGCCCCGGGCTCAGGGGGGCGTGGGGGTTACCCGCTGGGATTAGCGTGCTCTCTCTGAGGGGGGGAATGAGGCACAGGAGCCTCATCCTCTATCAGGGGTCCTTTCTGGGTGCTGGCTGGGTTGTCGGGTTCGCTGGGTCGTGGCGCCCGGGCGGGTACGCCCCCCGGTGCGTGCTGCGGCCCGGCGTGGCCGCTGCCTTGATCGGTGTCCCAGTGGGAAACCCCAACGTGAGGGACTGGCCGCGTCGTTGTCCCGTAAGTCCGGGATGTAGTCCCGGCTGGGGGAGCGGCAAAGCTAGTATCAAAGAGGGGCGGGTTGGTTGCGTGTGGGTGCGGTTGCGATCGCGCCCTCAGGCAACCTCTCCCGCAACACCCGTGGGAAGAGGCACTGGAGTCACACTTTTCAGTGATTCATTCGGAGAACGGGATATCCGGGTGCACGGTGGCCGGTGATAGTCGGCAACGGGGGGCGCGCCGGTGATTCGCTATGGCAACGCTGGGGGTCCACGCCCCCTGATCCGTTAGGTTAAGGCCGCTGTGCACTTAGGCCCCGCTGCGATGAAGGTTCCACCAAGGGGTGTTACCTGAGCTATCGATGAAGCGTACTGCTGGGGGTGCCGGTGCCTAGAACCACGGGTGGGAGAAGAGCGCAAAAGGCGTGCGCTTCTTTTCCCCTCCATGCCGCCACCTTACCGTGGTGCAGGGGTACCGGCGATCCGGTGAAGGCTCGGCGGCTTCGGTTTCGGCCGAAAGGGAGGCCCCTACCTGAGGATCGCTGGCGAACGGCGGCAACGGGGAAGGAAAACCCCCACAGAAAACCGGACCGCGGTGGGCTGCAGCCCCGCGGTTGCTAGAGAG
>NW_022639631.1:177443-181692 GCF_010583005.1 Odontomachus brunneus | reverse complement strand
GATCCGTCCCTACTCGGGCCTCGGCTCGGGTAGGGTGGGGAGAGGAACCCACACCCGGGATGGCACGTCGGAAGCCTCCGACAACCCGGGGGGAGGAGGAGTGCGCGGGCTGCTCGGACATATTCCGAGGCCTGGGTCGCGCACCCTGGGACGACCTTCCCGTCGGATTTCCCCGGAGGTTACTTCGGGTCGGCGGGACGGGAGGGGGGGTCGCAGGGACCGGTACATTGGCCCTCCCCACATTGAGTGGAGAGGTGCCGCACCCCGGCAACCCTGCGACTCCTCCTGGTCACGATCGCACGCGACGTGACCGGCCGTGAGGGCCCCCCCGTGTGGGCAGCTGCGCACGGGGAGCATTAGGGGTCTGCGTGGTATCTGCCAGGACCCCTACAGCGCAGGCCCGGCAACTGTCGGACCTGTTCATATCGTAAACCCCCGGTGATCGTTATGTCATGTCTATGACGATTCTCCGGGGGAGCGAGGGCCTTGGCTTAAACGCCTGGGCCGCGAGGACGGGGACCTCTAAAAAAACCCCCCCAATCCTAAGTTTGGGAGCCGCGGCAAGGGGATGAGTGGCCGGCGGGTTAGCCGGTCGTGAGCGGTCCACCCCGGGGCACCTGGCGCACCTCGGGTGTATCAAGCCCGAACCCAGGCGTGGGGCTCCGCCTGGGGGGGTAATACTTCCTCCAGCACTCATGGCCTGCCTCGTAAGCCCTCGGGTGAAAAGGGGCGGGCAACCAAAGACATGACTACAAACAAAACACAAACAGAAGTAGTAGGAGGAGAGGAAGAGGAGATGGAGGCATATGCCTCTCTCTCCGATGGGCGAGACACGCCCAATGCCGAGCCGTCCATCAGCTCAGCCGGGAGGGAGGCGGCCAACCATGGCCGCATTGACGGTAATGGGGCGAGGGAACGCCCCAGCGAGAGAGCGGGGTGTCGCACGAGGTCGTCGTCGGCCTCGTCGCGCCCCCGCAGCAATAGGGATGGCAGCCTTGGCGCGGGGAGCGGCGACGGCGACGTAAGCTCGCGTTCGGCCTCCCCCGAGAACACCTTAAGGTTTGCCAAGAAGGATGGACGGGGGCGGCCCGTCGTGCGCTCCCAGCCGGGCGACCACACGGCGGCGGCGCTCGCATATAAAAAAAGGGAGAAGGAGGAACTAAACGCGATTGCGGGCGCGAATGAGGTCAGGGACCCAAACATACGCCCGCAATCCAAAAGGGCCCTCCAATGCAAGGAGGATGAGGGGAGGATCCTCTACGGCCTGCGATCGAGGCAGACGGCCGAGGTCTCGTTGATGGCCCTTCAGGCCATCGACGAGGTAAAAAAGGTAGCAGAGCGGTCCTCAAACCTGAAGGGAGCCTATAAGGGGGCCCTTTGGAGCGCCTCGGCCACGCTGGCCGCATGCAGCCTCGCTCTCGTTCAGAGGACCGAGATAATCGGTGGCTCTGAGCAGAGCGAGGCTGCGAGGATGGAACAGGAGGCGGCCTCGGCCGAGGTGGAGCGCCTACGGGTCGAGGGCGCTCTACTTCGGCTCGAGGTCGACCGCCTCAGTAATGTACAGAATGGGGCCCGAGCATCCGGCCCCTCCAGCGGGCCAACGGCGGTCTCTCCGATGGAGATCGAAGGGCCCGCGGCTCAAAACACAGAGGTGGATCGGCGGACGGGCCACAACTCCCGGGACTCGTCCGCCGATCGAAAAAGGAAGAGCACGGAGGAGGCCGGGGGGAATCCCTGCTCCCCACCCAGCCCCTTAAAAGGAAAAAGAAGGAGAGGGTGATCCGGCTCGAACAGTCACCCTCCTCCAGCGACGAGGAGGTGACGGTGGTGGGAGACGCCGGGTCTGCCCTGCCCCTCCTCCCGACTCCCGAAGAAGAGCGGATAGGGAAGCAATGTCGGGAGGAGGTGGCTAAAGATATCCTGGAGGGAAATCTTCCCCAGGGGAAGGCTCCCTCCCTCCAGGCGCGGAATGGCGCAACGGGGGGGGGCGGTTCGACCCCCACCCGAGAAGAAAAAAAAAGAAAAAGAAGGGCAAGAAAAGGGAGGGTATGGAGGTGGTGACGGCGGGTGCCGGGGCGATCCCCGCGGTTCGTCGAGCCGATAGCCGGCGACCTCAGGGGGCTGCGGGGGGGGAGTCTAACCCACCCCTCGACCTATAATACGCCCCCTGTGGTCGCGGGAATGAGCGGCGGAGAACTAGAGGCTCTTGTGGTGGCCCTAGTTCCCCGCCTTATGGAGGCCATGGGGGCCGTCATCCCCGGGATCACACCCGGGGGGCGGCCCGCGCGGCCCCAGAGTGTGGGCCGGAGAACGGGGGGGGGAGAGCCATACGGCACGCCCCGACCCTCCCTCTACGGCCAAGTCCTCCGCAACCTCTACCCCCGCCGGGGCCAAACGGCCTGGGGCGGCGGGGGAAGCAAGCGGGGGAACAAGAAAAAGAAAGGGAGCGGCGCGGGCGACCTGTCACCCCAAGCGGATGGGAGGGCCGCCCCCTGCAGGTGTGCCTGCACCTGTGGAGGAGCCAGGCCCCCCCTCCAAGCCGGATAGCACATGTGCAACCGGCGGGGGGAGCCGACCCTCCTTCCTCCGCCACCGAGCCCGAGACCACCTGGGCCCGAGTGGTTGGGAGGAGGGAGAAGAAGGAAGAAGGGGGGACAAACAGGCCCCCCAAACCACCCCCCGGAAGCCGCGGCCCCAGAAGGGTGCCGCGGTCAAGGGGGGCGTTAAGAGGACAACGCGGGATGGGGGAGGCGGGAGCAAACCCGCCCTCCCTAAGGCTCCTCGCACCGCCGCCGTCACGGTGAGCTGCCCCACGGGCAGCTACGCCGATGTGATGCGGCGGGCGAGGGGCCAGATTGATTTAGGCGAGTTGGGGATCGGGGATCTCAGGACCAGGAGGGCCGCTACAGGTGCACTGGTCCTCGAGATCCCCGGTCCCGAGGGGCAGGCAAGGGCGGATGCCCTGGCCAAAAGAATGTCGGCCCTCTTCACCGACACGAGGGACGAGCAAATTGCGCGTCCCTCGAAGAGGGCCGACATCCGAGTCCGCGACTTCGACGACTGTCGCCGCGGAGGACGTAGTCTCCGCGGTGGCGGTCGCCGGGGGATGCGGGCCCGGCGAGATTAAGGCCGGGGCGATACGAGCTGGAGCGGACCGAATGGGGACAATTTGGATACAATGTCCCCTTTCGGCCGCAAGGAAGATAGCGGGCGGGGGGCGACTCAAAGTTGGGTGGTCCTCCGTCCGCGTCGAGGCCCTGACGAAGCGCCCCCTCCAGTGCTTCAAATGCCTGGAGTGGGGCCACGTCAGGGCCCTGTGTAAAAGCAAGGCCGACCGCAGTGGCCTCTGTTATGCCCGGTGTGTCGCGACGCCGGACGGCCCTGTGGCCACAGAGTGGGAGGCCCCGCGTGCCACATGGCCAAGCGGGGAAAGGGAAGAAAGAGTGGGAGGAGGAAGCGCAAAGCCTCCAACACCCCTCCCACCCCTCCCCCCGGGAAGGAGAAGGAGCCCCCCCTCAACTAGAGGGAGGGGCTCCACTACCCGGGATCCCGGTCCCTCCCGTGGACTCTGCACCCAAGGAGCAGAGGAAGCCGCGGGGGGCTGGGGCCGGCAAGGGAGCAGCCTCGCGGGAGAGGGGAAACTCCAACGAGGGTCCCCCTCCCGCGGGGATGAAAGGGGAGGGCCTGGAGGAGAGCGGTGCTAAGCCGTAATGGCTACCCGCCTCCTCCAGGCAAATCTCAACCGCGCTCGCGGGGCTCAAGAGCTTTTCTTGCAGGCCCTCCGCGAGCGCGGTTGCGGACTGGGGATCGCCTCCGAGCCCCACTCCGTCCCCGGGAGTCACCCTGCCATAATGGGTGACGTTGCGGGGCGGAGTGGAAAATGCTCGGTGGCGATCTATAGAGAGGAAAGGGAGACCTCCCCCCCAATCTCCCTAGTGGAGAGGGGGGGAGGATACGTCGCGGTCGAGTGGGGGGCCCTAGACGTGGTCGGGGTATACGCCCCACCATCGTGGGACCTCGCTCACTTCGAGCACCTTTTGGACCGGCTGGGGGGCCTCATGACGAGGCGCCCCCACAGGCCGGTCCTGGTAGCCGGGGACCTCAACGCCAAATCGGCGTTGTGGGGGTCCTCGGTAAGGTGCCGAAGAGGCGAGGTTATGAAAGAGTGGGTCGCGTCTCACGGCCTCTGCGTCATAAATAGAGGCCGGAGGAGCACCTTCGTCGGGCCGCGGGGGAGATCAGTGATCGA
>NW_022639631.1:177010-177226 GCF_010583005.1 Odontomachus brunneus | reverse complement strand
CGGAGACCCGGGCCGCCATTGAGGCAGAGGCGGCCGGGCTCGTGGGCATAATGACAGCGGCGTGTGACGCCGCCATGCCCCGAGCCCGGCCGCACCCCCGCCCGTCCATGTACTGGTGGTCGGCGGAGATTGCCGAACTTCGGCGCTCCGCCGGCCAAGCCAGGCGTGGAATGGACCGGCGGGGAAGGGACGGAGTAAGTAGGATGGCCGCCGCGA
>NW_022639631.1:176553-177000 GCF_010583005.1 Odontomachus brunneus | reverse complement strand
CGGCGCTCCGCCGGCCAAGCCAGGCGTGAAATGGACCGGCGGGGAAGGAATGGAGTAAGTGGGATGGCCGCCGCGGGGGCGTACCGCGAAAACGCGGCGCCCTCAAGGCGGCCATCTTTACGGCCAAGGCCCGTGCCTGGGATGAACTGGTCTCCACCCTCGACAGGGACCCATGGGGGCGCCCGTATCACATTGTGATGAGGCGCTTGCGCAACTGGGCACCCCCTCCAACGGCGTCCCTGGACCCCGACTTCCTGGACGAAGTGGTGGGGGCCCTCTTTCCATGGGGGGTAGCATGTTTTCCCCCCTACGAGGGCCCCCCCCACGGCCGGGGATGATGAGTCGGTCGGGGTCACCGAGGTGGAGATCGACAGAGCTGTCAAGAGGCTCGGCGCCAAGAAAAGGGCGCCGGGCCCCGACGGCATCCCGGGCACAGCGTGGGCCTTG
>NW_022639631.1:176403-176513 GCF_010583005.1 Odontomachus brunneus | reverse complement strand
CCCTGGAGGAATGCCCCTCCTGGGTTGTGGAGCGCCGGGTCCTGACAGAGGTGGTGGGAGCGGAACTCTGTCCCCCGGCCCTTATAAGGGCCATGCTTGGGGGAGACGAG
>NW_022639631.1:175957-176367 GCF_010583005.1 Odontomachus brunneus | reverse complement strand
GTCAAGAGGCTCGGCGCCAAGAAAAGGGCGCCGGGCCCCGACGGCATCCCGGGCACAGCGTGGGCCTTGGCGATGAAGGAGGGGGAGGTGAAGAGTCGCACAATGCGGCTCTTCACCTCCTGTTTGAGGACCGGGGTGTTCCCCAGCCCCTGGAAGTGGGCCAATTTGGTCCTTTTCAGAAAGGGGGGCAAGTCGGAGGACAGCCCTTCCGCATTTAGGCCGATATGTCTACTGGACGAGGCGGGCAAACTATTCGAAAGAATAATACACGCCCGCCTCGTCCGGCACCTATCCCGGAGTAGTCCGACGCTCAGCTCTGAGCAATACGGCTTCCGGGAGGGACGGTCGAGTGTGGACGCGATATTACGCGTCCGGTCCCTCTCGGAGGCCGTAGTGAGGAGGGGGGGAGT
>NW_022639631.1:175267-175864 GCF_010583005.1 Odontomachus brunneus | reverse complement strand
CCCGGCCCTTATAAGGGCCATGCTTGGGGGAGACGAGGGCTGGTCTGCCGTCACCTCCTTCTGCGACGCAGTCGTGTCGCAGAAGGAGGAGGCGGAAAGGGTGCGGCGGGGCGAAACCGCCGCACCCGGAGATGGGGCGAGGCGCCGTAGAAGGAGAGCGGCGCCTCGCCTGCCGGCGCATCAGCGCGGAGTAGAGGGGCGGCGCATTCGCGGGCGGGGAGGGGATGCCACCGCTGGCGTTCCCTCCCCCGGGGTACCCGCGCGTGCGCCGCAGCCCCCAACAATGCCGCCGGGCCCTCCCGATTAACGGAGGGCCCGGCGAGGGGGAGACAGGAGGCGCCTAGTCGGGCGGGGGAGACGCGACTCCCCCCCCCGTGACAAGAAGTCAGACCAGGCGCCTCCAGGAGGGGGGCAGGGCGGCCGGCTTGCAAGGGCCGGCTTTTAGGCCGCCCACCCCCTCCCAGTGCCAGGATGCTCCTGACCGGGAGGGGCGGAGGGTAACTAAACCCCTCCGCCCCCCAGCAAACTCGGTCGGGAGCGTAGGGGCGGGCCGGGTCCGGACGGGACCGGACTCGGCCAATAATAACGTCCCTACAA
>NW_022639631.1:169989-170111 GCF_010583005.1 Odontomachus brunneus | reverse complement strand
GCTCCTGACCGGGAGGGGCGGAGGGTAACTAAACCCCTCCGCCCCCCAGCAAACTCGGTCGGGAGCGTAGGGGCGGGCCGGGTCCGGACGGGACCGGACTCGGCCAATAATAACGCCCCTAC
>NW_022639631.1:169824-169979 GCF_010583005.1 Odontomachus brunneus | reverse complement strand
CCCGGGAAGGGGGCGGGGTTTAGGTTTTTCCCCGCCCCGCGGCTGAGGGCTTCCCGGAAATAATGCGCAAGCGGTTCCCGGGACGCCCTCGCAACAGCCGCATGGGGCCCGGCAGAGGTTTTAGTGGGTAGGCCCCCTCCGGCCGTTAGTACCGG
>NW_022639631.1:168387-169317 GCF_010583005.1 Odontomachus brunneus | reverse complement strand
AGGACAGCGGTAATCGGTGAAAGACGAGCAGCAGCGTAATCAAGGCGACCGTCGGAGTTACGGCCTACGATACTACGTTGTCAGCGACACCGGAGCCTACGGCGACTGCACCAGCGGCGACCGCGACCTGCCCAACGCCATTGACCCAGTAACGAGCGACGACTTGCCGACTCAACCAAAACACGATGAGCTACAGAAGAGCCGTGACAACGTTATTGTAAGTCGAGAAACTATTGTAATCTAAGCGATTAGGTTTATGCGAGCGAACACGTAAAGGCGTGAATGTCGAGCGGAAGCGGTACTCCTAACCAATCTATATCAAATCAATCGTGGCTACATAGCGCACCAGCGCGATTAACTATCGAACACCTTTCAAATCCCAACGAGACAGTTGCCGAAGTTTTAGAAGACGTGCGTGAAACATTAGAGCTTGTGCGTCGTGTATTAGACTACTCGGATGAAACCGAACGCGAATCTCCAGAGCACGTAATCGCCGAACGTGAATTCCCTTTCGGAGAAATTGACCATAGCATATTACCGGACGTGCAAATTACAAACGACACCCGACGTGTAAGACACCGCGCATATTTACCCTCACACGGTACCATTAGCGACGTCTCGCAAAGAGGAGAATTCTCCTTAACTTCTTACGATAGTAGTGTATTCGATCCATTTGACGAAATGGCCACCGGGCAACGCGACGAAACCCTACACGCGGCGGAGAATGGAAGAGATCAGGAAATCTCTCGCCCCCGCGGGGCTCTACTACGAGAAGAGCCGTTGAGCGAAGTAAACGATCCTCAACCAGGACTTAGTAGGATTCGACGCGACGTTGACGTATATAATAATGCTAATGAGCAGTTATTAGCGCGTATAGAGGACTTGCGCGACACTATATATACGAATGCAGCCTTACTAACTAACTCTCGA
>NW_022639631.1:165741-168377 GCF_010583005.1 Odontomachus brunneus | reverse complement strand
TATGGCAATCGGTTCGTTCTGCCTAAACCAGCAGTAACCTCTCGCGTGAATGCGACCGACACATGGTGCACACGATGCAAGAAAAACGGACACACTCGCGATAGCTGTTGGTACATACACGGGAAGCCGACCGAGACACGGGACACCGCGCGAGACTACCGTAAACCCTCGCGGCCAGTGACTATCACTGCGGTAAATACAGATAAACCAGTGACGTCTCGCAGAAACGGGAACGTCCGATTTAATAATGATACAGAAGGAGAAATAAAAAAGGAGCAAAATCGCGTGCGCGACTACCGCGTAAATCAGATCCGCCGAAACTTTCATAAAAACGCAGGATTCGACGTAGTCATCTTGCCAATAAAGGAGGCAAAACAAGAAAAAATACCTTTTCTCGTTGACACGGGATCTGCAATAAGCCTCGTAAAAATACGAACGCTGGACGATGATACCCCTATGACTGCAGAAAAACTGACACTGACTGGTATCACCGGGCATGTCCGCGTGGGTGGCGGACGTAAAGAATACCCCCAACGTATGGCCTGCGTGTCGTAAAAGGCGACTAAAAGGCCCTCATGGGTGGGTTGCTGCGCCCATGAGTATTAGGAGCCGGAGGGCTCTCCTCCTTCTCGCTTCAGAGAGGGAGGGAAGCCCAATGGCGCCTACAACAGGGGAGCGTACCGGATCCCTTATGCCAGTATGGTACCGGTCTCTCGGGTGGGCAGCGGCGCCCGATAGTTTCAGAGGAAGGCGAGCGCGCCCGGCTGTCCTTAGGGCAGCCGGTGCGGGTGAACCGACCTCACCGCGGGGGCAGTCGGGTCCCTTATGCCAGTATGGCAACCGGCCTCCCGGGTGGGCAGCTGCGCTCGGGAGTAGTAAGATCCTCGGTGAATATTTCACCGGGGATCCACAGCGGGGGCAGGGCGGGCTCCTGAGGCTCCGTTGAGCCAAACCGCCCTGGGGGGCGGCCCTAAAAGCCGCCCGGGTTGGGGGGCCGCCGTCAAGCCCCCCATTAAAATCATGATGACAGACAAGAACGAGATGATCTCCGGCGGATCGGGTACGTCGGGCCGGCACGGGGGGGCTATGGTCCCAGACCCCCCCTTGTCGTCAACAAATGATGGGCCGGACGGAGGTGTGGCTGCCGGCGCGCCGACGGTGTGCGCGGCGGTGGCTCGGGAGGCCGCCGAGGGGAGGAGAGACGTAGGGCGAGCTGCAGGAGAGAGAGAAACAGGGAAAAAGAGGAAATTGGACAAGGATGAGGAAAAGATTGGACCAGGATTTGAGGAGCAGGAGGAAGAGAAGGACATAAAGAAGGAAAAGGAGGGGTGGCCTGAAGGTCGGAATTGGGGGAAGTGCCAGGAATTCGTGTTGCAAAGGATGGAATGGAGAAGGGATTGTTCTGGAATGATAGATGATGTGTGTGAGAGAAGTAAGAGGATGAGTCGGACCGAAAAGGACAAGATAGTGAATGGGAAGAATGACATGAGACGGTATTGTAAGGATATAATAAAAGTGTGCGACATAGCGAGGAAATATTGGGAATCAACAAAGAAGAAGGATTTGGAAAGGGATAGGATGCTGAAAGAAAAGGATGAGGAGCTGGCTGAACTGGAGACGAGGCTGGAGATAGAGCAGAAGATAAACAAGGGATGGGATTACACGTACAACAAAGAGGTGGAAAGGTTGGAGGCCGAGGCAGATAGAGAAAAAGAAGAGAGGAGAGCATGTCAGAAGGAAAGGGACGCAATGAAAGATGAGGTACGGTTATGGAGAGCGGGAGGGATGAACAAAAAGGAAGAGGAAAAGGATAAGGGCCGAAGCGTGACCCCGGCCCGCAAGGAGCGGGTGGACCGGGCCGTGTCTCCGTTCCCGGAGGCGCGGCCCGATCGGACGGACAGGGCGACGTCCCCGATGCGGGACGCCGCGCAGAGGCGTCGACCGGCGGTGGCTGCCGAAGCGCCGCCGACTGGGGAGGGGCCTTCCGTTCCCGCCGGGCCCGTCGCGGTCCCCTCGCGGGGCCGCGACTGGGTCGCGGCGGGTGGGGCGGGCGGAAGAGGAGGAAGGGCCCCTAAATGGGGAGAAAGGGGGGCGCCGGGCTCGGGGCGCCGGGTGATGCCCCGTGTACCGGCGGTGCCGCAGTCGACAGCGGTAGTGGCGGTGCGCGTGGAGGGGGGCCTCTCGTACGCGGAGGCTATCCGCAGGGTGCGGGAGGTCTCCCTCCAGGGAGTGGGGGTCCGTCCGGCCTTTGTGAGGAGAGCCGCGAATGGCGGCCTCCTCCTGGGGCTGGCGGGCCCAGACAGAGAAGGTAGTGACCGGGGAGCCGACGACCTGGCCGATAAGGTCAGGGCGGCGCTCCCCGGGGCCTCGGTAACAAGGCCTAGGAGGTATGGGGAGGTCCGGCTCGTCGGTATTGACGAGTCGGTCCTCCCCGAGGAGATCACGGGAGCTTTGGCGGCCCGCGGTAATTGCGGGCCAACAGAGGTCCGGGTGGGCCCCATCCGGCGTGGCTGGGGGGGGGTCGGGTCAGTTTGGGCCCGCCTCCCCCTGGAGTCCGCCGCGATGGTGGCCAGAGAGGGAAGAGTGGCGCTGGGGTGGGCGGGTGCGCGGGTGGAAATGCTCGCAGCTCGCCCGCT
>NW_022639631.1:165002-165203 GCF_010583005.1 Odontomachus brunneus | reverse complement strand
CGCTGAAGAAATTTCACAAGGAATTTTTATCGGAAATTGTCTGGTAGAACCTGACAACTACACATGTCCGGCAACTGTAGTAAATACTACCGACAACAGTGTCGAAATAGCTACACCGTATGTAATATTAGAAGATACTCCGAATTATGATACCGCGGAGATAAACATGCTCACAAAAAATCAACGCAATAAACTGACAGC
>NW_022639631.1:164365-164992 GCF_010583005.1 Odontomachus brunneus | reverse complement strand
TAATACGTGCCGCAGTAAACATAAATCGAGTGGGAGTAATCCCCGCTGAAGAAATTTCACAAGGAATTTTTATCGGAAATTGTTTGGTAGAACCTGACAATTTCACATGTCCAGCAACGGTAGTAAATACTACCGATAATATTGTCGAAATAGCTACACCATATGTAATATTAGAAGATACTCCGAATTATGATACCGCGGAGATAAACATGCTCACAAAAAATCAACGCAATAAACTGACAGCGCGAACAGAAAAATTGAACCAACAATTAAGATTGGAGCATTTAAACAACGAAGAAAAAAAAATTATACATGAAATTTGTGAGGAATATAATGATATATTTTTTCTCGAAGGAGATAGCCTCACGCATACCGCGGTGGTAAAGCATCAAATCACCACGCGAAGTGACGCCGCGCCGGTGAACGTGCGACCATATCGTCTTCCGGAAAAGCACAAGAAAGAGGTAGACAAGCAAATACGAGAAATGCTTGACAATAAAATAATAAGAGCTAGCAACAGCCAGTGGAATGCACCGTTATTAGTAGTACCAAAAAAAACGGATGCCTCAGGAGAAACGAAACTAAGGATCGTAGTCGATTTTCGAAAGTTAAATGATTTAACTATAG
>NW_022639631.1:162119-164355 GCF_010583005.1 Odontomachus brunneus | reverse complement strand
TTTCGGAAGTTAAATGATTTAACTATAGGAGATTCATTCCCTCTACCTAATATCAGCGACATTCTAGATCAATTGGGGAACGCTAAATATTTCTCTACCTTGGACCTCGCAGCAGGATACCACCAGATAGAGATGGCAGAAAAAGATAAGCAAAAAACAGCGTTTTCAACACCTACGGGACATTACGAGTTTAACAGAATGCCGTTCGGATTAAAAAATGCACCAGCCACTTTTCAACGACTAATGAACACTGTCCTAACAGGATTACAAGGGTTAAAATGTTTGGTATACCTAGATGACATTGTAATATATGGAAATAGTCTAGGAGATCATAATAAAAAACTTATCAGTATATTACACAGAATACGGCAATGTAACCTAAAACTTCAACCAAATAAATGTGAGTTCCTTAGGAAAGAGGTAACCTACCTAGGACACATAATTTCGGAAAAGGGAATCCTACCAGACCCAAAAAAGATAGAGGCCATAACAAATTTCTCAAGACCTAAAAAAATTAAAGACATCCAGTCATTTATAGGTCTCGCAGGGTATTACCGAAAATTCATTGAGAATTTTTCAAAAATAGCACGACCCTTGACTAAACTTACAAAAAAGGAGGAAAAATTTGAATGGGGTCAACAACAACAAACAGCGTTCGACGTGTTAAAAGAAAAACTAACCACCACACCGGTATTACAATATCCGAATTTTGAAAAGGAATTCGTCGTGACAACTGACGCATCCGATCATGCAATTGGAGCCATATTATCACAGGGCCGCATAGGAGAAGACAATCCGATAGCTTATGCAAGCCGCGTACTATCACGCGCGGAACAAAATTATAGTACTACTGAAAAAGAACTACTAGCAATAGTATGGGCCGTAAAACATTTTAGGCATTACATTTACGGGACAAAATTTAAAATTGTTACAGATCACAAACCATTGGTTTGGCTATTTAACGTTACGGACCCCGGATCTAGATTAATAAGATGGAGATTGAAATTAGAAGAATACGATTATGAAATAGTCCACAAATCAGGGAAAATAAATGTTAACGCAGATGCGCTAAGCAGATACCCCCCGGTATCAGTAATACAAACAAGTGCTCCGTTTAAAACGACTAAAACGGAAGAAGAAGAAGAGGAAAGAGAAGAAGAAGAAGAAGAAGAAGAAGAGGAAGAGGAAAAAGAAGAGGGAGAAGACACAGACACGCACGGTATGCGAAATTATACCAAAGAAGAGAAGAACCAAATCCTATATGAATACCATAACGCTCCATTAGGAGGACACCAAGGAGTACAACGCACATTAAATAGACTACGTCTAAAACATAACTGGAAAGGGATAACAAAAGACGTGGCACAATATATAAGAAAATGTGAACTGTGTCAAAAGAACAAGTTAAGCATTCAGAAGAAGGCACCAATGATTATTACAGACACACCTACTGAACCTTTCGAGAAGTGTGCATTAGATATTGTGGGACCTCTAACCATAACAAGAAATGGAAATAGATATCTTTTAACATTCCAGGACATGTTGACCAAATTTAGTAAAGCGGTCCCTATACCAAACCAAGAGGCAACCACCGTCGCAAAAGAATTCACAGAAAAGATTATATTAGAATATGGAATACCAGGAAAAATATTAACGGATCAAGGAACGAATTTCCTAAGTAAAGTTTTTAAATCAGTATGTAAACTATTGAGAATAGAAAAAATCCAAACAACGGCGTACCACCCACAGAGTAACGGGGCTCTGGAAAGATCTCATCGTACACTCACGGAATATCTTCGTCACTACATAAATCAAGATCAAACAGACTGGGATGAGTGGACCCCATATGCTATATTCACATACAATACGACCCCCCACTCTGCAACTAATTACACTCCGTTTGAGTTAATATATGGACACCAAGCAACACTACCATCGTCCATATTAGGATCACCAAAAAATACATACAGCATTGAGGATTATGCACAGGAGATGAAACAACGACTCCGAGCAACGAATCAAATTGCCCGGGAGCACGTCAAGGAGGAGAAAATAAAAAGTAAAAAGTATTATGATAAAAACACGAAAAAAGCTGTACTTGACATAGGAGACCAGGTGTTACTTCATGACGAGACAGTACGAAGGGGAAGATCAAAGAAGCTAGATGCAATGTGGATAGGACCATATGAAATAATTGAAAAACACCCTAACGAAAACTATACAATAAAACGCGGCC
>NW_022639631.1:157471-161448 GCF_010583005.1 Odontomachus brunneus | reverse complement strand
TGTTATAATCGTTAGTATTATTTTTAGCGTTGCCGAAACGTTTCGTAAGAAACCGCTTCGACAGCGCTACAACATTATTATGATTGCGCAAGTGCTACGCTAAGCGTCGCCTTGAAAATATATTACAACATATTGGGGACAGGTCAGCATTAAATGCAACAACTTTACAGTTGTCTAAACACCCCCGCCTATGACCTAATTATAGATTATAAAAGAACCAGAGAAGAACGCCAAACAGGCTATTGCTCCTCCGGTTCTGCGACAGTAACTTACGCGACCGTCAATTTGTATTAAGTAATAAGAACTCGGGAAGTTCACATAAGAAGTGCATTAAATTTATTTATTAAACTACATCATTCCGCCTTTGCATTCTCGACCCACCGATCCCGAATCTACTCAGCGTGTCTCACCACCTTGGGGCACAACAAAACGAACGAAGCGCTTTTACTTTATTTTAAACCCTACGGACACGTGAAGCGGAGGATTATTTTGAATATCTGTCGCCCACATAGCTGAGTGCAATTCCGAAATTATTGAGAAGAAAGGTATAACTAAAATTTTATTATTCTCATTGTTATTCTCTATCTAATTCTTACTATTTTCAATACTTTTTTTTAAATTAATTAACCTCTTGTTATTACCATCATTGAACTTTTCCAAATCAATCAAACTCTTATTATTATTCAATATTTTTCCAAATTGATTAAAATTCGCGGTAACACTTTATAATCCCATTTGGCTCGCAACCCTAGGGCAACGCTTGCCAGTCCAATCTACCCTTTCCTAATTCTCACTCCCTGGTGCGCGTATATATATATTTATTACTTATATCAGTAATTATTTCTTCATTTATTTTATTTTTCTAATTCTTGATTCTGTCCCTGGAGAGCGTACTCTTGCGCCTATCAGATCCAATCTTTAACAATTTCCTTTGGTGCGCGTATACTTTACTGCGCATATCAGAATCTATTTCTCTTCTATTTCTATTTTTCTTCTTCATCTATCTTTAACATCTTCTCTGGTGAGCGTACTCTTGCGCCTATCAGATTCAATCTTTAACATTTTCTTCTGGTGCGCGTATACTTATTGCGCATACCAGAATCTATTCTTCTTTTATTTCTATTTTTCCTTCTTATTCCTTGGTGAGCGTACTCTTACGCCTATCAGACTCTATCAAATTATATCTTCAACGATTCCCCCCCGTGCGCGTATACTTACTACGCATATCAGTTATTAATTTCCCTATCAAATAATTTAACTTAGAGAATAATCCTCCCTGGTGCGTGTTCTGTACGCATATCAGACCATTCTTATCACGTTTCTTGTTTGCCTATTCTATCCCCATGGGATTATAACATTGCTGTTTATTATTAGATGGAAAATCGCCGCGATGCTCTGAGGCGACGCGCCTCGATAAACTTTCGGAAACGTCGCACACAAAAGTGGATAAACGACCAGATAAAGAGGATAAACGCGACGCTTACATATATTCTCCTCCTTTACTCCTACCAACATCAGAACCAGTTACTAATATTTCCCCCCATGAATTTGATCAGGCATCACCTGCACCCGCTATATATAGTCCACCTCCTTCACCCGAACGAAATGTCGACTTTCTAGACGAAAGTTTCTCGTGGATAATTGTAAGTACTTCTGAGTTGTACAACGCGGAAGCTTTATGACCTGAAAAATAAAATAAACAAGTGTCACTAAATACATCTTTATTCCATTAACCTCCCCCCCTTTTATAACTTACCTCACCACACACACACACACACACACACACACACCACATACACACACATATACTTATAAGCAAGAAGAACGTCGACCATTCAGACGAAGGAATTCTCAATGCAGTCGAAAATCGCGCTCTCGACCGTCCCGGGCTATTGCCGGTGTATGCAGGTGGGCCTAAATAAACAGAGAGCAACCGTTACCGTCAACTCGAGAGAAGACGGGGACGTTACAATGGCACATGGAGCAGCACTTCCATTCTTATGAAGATGCCAAAAAATGGGTCGACTTTTGGATAGCCTCAAAAGACGTATTGTTTTACCGACGTGGAATTCAAATGCTGTCAGAAAGATTGGGAAAAATAATGGCTAGCAACGGACAATACTTTCAGTGACATGTTTTTTACGACTTTTTTTAAATAAAGTATTAATTTTCACGAGAAATCAGCGAGAACTTACTCAAGGTCCTAATAATTTCAATTAACATTTTTTAAATGTTTCTATAACGTTTTTAAAATGATTATTTTATATTTATTATTTGTTTTATATAATAATTTAATAAATATTTTTTCAAACATTTTTTAAACATTTTTAAATATTTAGTATACATTAATTATTTGTCACAAATAATGATTGTAGACATTTTTCTAATCTTTTCGTAATATTTTAAAAATATTTTTAAAATATGTTAAAATTATTATTATATGTGAATATTTAATGAAAAGCAATATTAAATAAATACTATATATTAGCAAAAATATATTCAACAAAATTTTTTTGATAATGATTTGAGAAAATAAATAATAAATAAAAAAACTAACATTTTAAAAACATTTTTAAAATATTGGTACATCATAATAATAAGTAACAAAGCATCACAACGTTAAGTTTATGCATTAAAAATTGCTGTAAACAGTAACTTTTAATTCATAAACTATTGTCATACTATGTTGTCATACTATGTTTGTATTGTTTCTTTGGTGTATAAAAATGCTTTTACTATGTTCTTTTATATCAAATTTTTAAAATGGAAAACTTGATTGTTCAATTTGTTTAACTTATTTTTATTGGAAATATATTTTGAGTAATTATATATTAATATTTTTATGATATATTAAGTATAACAATATAAAATATATTTAAAGTTGAATAAATAAAATATATAGGACATAACATTACACATAATTTTTTATTCTAACCAGGTCTCTATTGCATTTTTTCAAACGACATCGCATTTTGTCTTCTGCGTGTTGCAACCAGTTTTTAATGTTTTGTTATTAGTGTAGTGTAGCAATCGGGCTGTTTCTTGATTGACAGTCGCTGTAAAGACAAAATATATATTTACATTAGTAGAGAAATGATTGAAAAATCTGGGTTTTACTTATATAATGATAAAATTAGTATAACATTATAAATATTCTGATAATCTATATTATAAATAGAATACTCTAAATATATAAAAATATTCTAAGTCGATATTTATAATCGAATCTTATATTTAAGATCGTCTTCCTAGCAATCACAGAACATAACTGTAATATAACACAGGAGTAACATGTAATATAACTGCTGTTATACGTTATTAATATTGAGGTTACTTAATTTTCTTTATAACTGCGATATAACTATGTTATAAACCTGTTATGTTATTATATTATTTACTGGTTAAGTTACATCAACAATATAATATAACTTTAATATAACATGTTATATAAGAAGTCTAATTGCATTACATTTCAATTATGCAATATTTTTATACACAAATGTGAAATTATATTTTAGGTGTTGCGACGGTTTTCTTATTATTACTCGTAGCGGACAGTCGCCTGTCCGCCTCGTCGACAAACTACCGCGATCCCCGGATCTCGTTTCGGACTCTCTAATTTTCGTTGGGCGCCAGGTGCGGTAAGGCCGCACCTCCTCACCAATAATTATTCGCCAAAGATTTCTAAATCGTCGTCCGGCTTCGAGATCGCGGGGACGAAACGGGACCGCTAGCTCTTTGTTAATTTTAGTCGGAGGGGGGATGGGTTTAGTGGATGTAGGTGGCAGCCGAGGAAAAGAAGACCAATTCGTTCGATATAGATTTTTATTCCGGCGATACAATGCACTGCAAGTGCCCGATACGATCTCACGCTTGTTTCGATACGCTATCCCGATATCTTAGTTCCTAGTGGGAGATCTTCTCGCGTTTCGCGCGACCACTCTGCATGCGGTAGGTTTCGCGTGACACTTTCGTGA
>NW_022639631.1:154151-154409 GCF_010583005.1 Odontomachus brunneus | reverse complement strand
TCGATAACTACTTCCGCCGACCCGCACAGCGACACCAAAGATCCATCCGCCAAGCGGATACGAGAATCTTCGCCGCGCGTAATCGGTAGCCCCAACTCTCTGACTAGCTCGATACCCTCATCACCAAAAATGGTTCTATGCGAACCGGTATCGAGCAGTCCGAGAAGACAATTTCCGTTAACGAAAAACTCAAGATATTGCAGGGACGCGCCTCCACCCACCTGACGTGCTCCAAACGATCCGTCTATCACCTTTATA
>NW_022639631.1:153168-154141 GCF_010583005.1 Odontomachus brunneus | reverse complement strand
AGCCCCAACTCTCTGACTAGCTCGATACCCTCATCACCAAAAATGGTTCTATGCGAACCGGTATCGAGCAGTCCGAGAAGACAATTTCCGTTAACGAAAAACTCAAGATATTGCAGGGACGCGCCTCCACCCACCTGACGCGCTCCAAACGATCCGTCTATCACCTTTATGGGGGTCTCGGGATCAGGAGAAGGCGCAGGGACCCCGTCTACTGCCTTCTTCCCCCGTTTCCCGAACACCGAGGACACGTCCGCACCGTTTGCTGTGCCTTACCACAACGATAACAATGCACGCGCGGGGTTTCGCCGCAATCGCGCGCGAAATGACCAGTCGCGTCGCAGTTCCAGCATTTTGCTGAACTGCTTCGCGAAACCGGTTGCGAGATAGGCGTCTCGGCGGTTTCCCGCGAGGCCCCGGCTCTCGCCTCCGCCCCCGCATCCCCCGCTTGGGCGGCCGGTTGTTGGGTCGCCCTTACGTGAGTCTGCAGGGTCGCCCTCACCGGACGACGCGTCGCCTCAGCGGTGCGCGGACGCTCCCCCCCACTAAAAACTTCCGATCCCCTGGATCGGAAATCCGATACATATTCGGCCGTCATGGTCGTCGACGGCCTCGCGGAACGAGGGGGCGGCCGATACGCTAAATCGGGACACACGGAACGCTCTGGTGGTGGCGGCGCACGATACTGGCTCGCGGCGATATAACTCCGTTCCACCCTCGTCGCGAGTCTCTCTAGCGCGTCAAAATCCGCGAAATCGTCCCGATGCACTGAAATTTGGAGTCGCGGCAACATATTTCTATGGGCGTAGTTGAGCTGTTCGACCTCACTCCACGCTGGACTAAGGCGACCGAACAGCCCCAACATACACGTTAGATAATCTGCGACGGGTTCGTGCTCACCCTGCGTCCGACGCATGATCTCATCGCGTAGCGCGAATTGGAAATCCGGATCTCCGAATCTCCCTCGAAACGCGCT
>NW_022639631.1:149671-152204 GCF_010583005.1 Odontomachus brunneus | reverse complement strand
TCTCCGGCTTGTCTCGCTGGGATCTCCGTATTTCCGGGCCACCTGTGTTGTTAACAGCTGTTGAGAGTCGTCTTGCCTCTCTGTCCCGCGTCTAGCAGCATGCTGTAAACAAAGATCGCCAGCGGCAGCCGAAATCGGAACGATAACACGTTCTTGTATACGAGAGTTAAAGTACCGTTTCACATACCATTTAAACGGCGACTCTCCTTGATGCTGATGACGTTTCTCCTTTCTTCTGGTTCCCTCGGTGTCCTGTGGTCCCAGCCCTTCGGCGTCGGCGAGGAGAGTTGGGGGCACATTATTGTAGGGCGCGATGACCATCCCATTAGCGGGACCGCATACGCTTCGCTAATTACCCCCCTCTACGCTCGACCGGTGTGACCGCGGAAAACTGTTGCTTTGAGTCGCCAAAACTTATTCGGGAACCGCTATGCACCCTCTTTCCCTTTTTCCGATATGCGCGAAATCACACGAACGGTGCTCGTTTACCCTTGTGACGGGCGCCCTATGGCTGCCACGTCACAGTGTTTCTCGTATATAAAATGTGATATTTTAATATATGCAAAGTTCGTTATCACGATATTGTAAAAGAAGAGTTCTTACAGAGCCTAATCGTAATTTTATTCTGTTAAAGTATTGTGAGAGAAAAAGAAGGAATATTATCTCTCTTTTGCGAGCACATTGTAGGTTAAAATTTGATTACTGATACAACATTGTATCAATATTAGTCGCATTATGATTGTCGTGTCAAACATTTACCAACAAATACGTCATAACATTTTTTGAACGATATAAAAGTATATTGTAAATATTATCTACCAAGATATCATTACGGCGCATCGACATCACCAGGGGTACTATTCCGTACACGCTTACCGACAGCTGTCGGATCGGTAGACGTCGTTGCGCAGCTTTTTACCATAGAAAAGCGCAACGACGTCTACCGATCCCACAGTTGTCGGGAAGTGTGTACAGAATAGTACCCCAGTTCCGATCGTTGAAGTTAAGCATTGAACAACACGATCTAAAAATGGGTCCGCCTGACATAGGATCGAAACCACGCGAGTTTCACGAATCATTGAAATAATACGCAATATGAATGTCAGTTTTTTTTTTATTATTTAGACAAAATAGTGGTAAATATTCCGTATAAGGGACCCAGCTCCAATCACTTTGCTTTTGAGATATGTTATCAAGGACATCATCCTGAGTAACCTTCAAGTGGTTTTAGTCGGGGGTCGTTATTTGTTAAAAAGTTATTAACAAAAGAAGTTCTATAAAATGAATATTATTTTTGGACACCGCATATACAAAAACATCAAATTTGTAAGCTAGGAAAATGCCTGCTACACACACACACACACATTGCTTGGCCACATGTGCGCTATAAAATAGCACCATATGCACCCACCGCACGAGCATACAGATATATTGTTCATTTTATTTCGGCAAGCCTTTTGCAATCCTAATTTAAAATGTGCAAACCAAGTTCCATGTAACATAGATAATTTAAAATTACATGTTACTCTTTGTCTTTTTTTGTGCGTTACTTTATAATGTTTATTTGTACAGTGAAACATCAAATTATGGTTTGCAGCTGTTGCACAACGTTTTTACACTTTGGACATTTGATTTGACATAAAATTACTTTTTTATCACACAAATAAGTTAATAAATTATCTAAATTATGCGTTAAATGAAGGAACTCGTATAGAAACATGTTGCTTCGCCAAGAGTACTAGAAAGACTAATGTAAACACTAACAATGGTAAGCACGATAAACACGGTCGTATTGAAAGATAAATATTGGAATTCATGTAACAAGTAAAGAGAATTAAATTCCTCATATACACGATGTCTAATTTCAATGTATACTGTGTCCAAAAATAACATTCATTTTATAGAACTTCTTTTGTTAATAACTTTTTAACAACCAACGACCCCCGACTAAAACCACTTGAAGGTTACTCAGAATGATGTCCTTGATAACATATCTCAAAAGAAAAGTGATTGGAGCTGGGTCCCTTATACGGAATATTTACCCTAAATAATATTTTACAAGATATTTTACATTTTATGTCAAAAAATTGTTAACTTCAAACCTTTATAATTCAAAAAGTACTTTATGAAAAAATGTTTTATTCTAGCGTTTTGGAAAGTTCTCGAGATAAGCTATAAGAATATGCAATAAAATGTAGGGGGTTCCATTAAAAAAAATAAGGTTGACCTTGAAATGACCTTGAAGAACATGGTTAAGGTCAAAGTCAAGATCATCTTACTCCCCGCTTGAAACCATACAACTTTGCTATTGGACATTTTTTCCAAAATGCATTCTAACTGAAGATATTAGGGGGGTCCGATACTTTTCGATGGCCCTGTATATATGTTCGTTGTAATTTCCTACTCACACGTATTACATATAACGTAACATATAACATAAAAGTAACATGTGACTAAAAAGTTATATAAAAGTTATGTTATTCGTTAGCGAATTAACACGTATATTTTTTTGTTGAATTCCAAGGATTGAATT